>NC_079491.1:69522116-69825147 GCF_020520425.1 Spinacia oleracea | reverse complement strand
GAATCCCTTTCTATTATAGCTCGCCTTGTTCTCCGGTAGTGCCACCAACATGAGCCTCTCCATAAGCTAAACCTTGGGGAGTATACAAGAAGCGCATTTCAAAATTCAACATTCAAAATTCAAATACAAGTACAAATTCAACATACAAGAGAGCTCCAGACCCTTACTTGGAGTAACACCGGACTTCCCGATGGCAAGGAAGAGGGGTCCGACTTCAGCATATCAAGGCCCATCAATGTCTCGCCAATCACAAACGGCATTGGGTCCCGACCATTAGCAAACTTCTCTACAATTTCTATTAGGGAGGCATCACCATTGCCAAACCCCTGTTTCGAAAAGAGAAAGCGAGCGAAAATACAAAAACTCAAAGCTCTCAGGCGGAATACTTTGGGAACATCAAGCCCAGCAAAGTAGGTGACAAAGAGGGACAAATCCACCCCTCTGCCATATACAACAGCACTCAAAACTGGGGGCTTCAAGCCCAAATACCTTTCAAAACTCAAGAAAAAGTGTTCTTCAACACTAGGCATGCATGACTCCAGCATCAAAGGCCACCCCAATATAGCACTAAATTCCTCAGGGATGGGACATACCTCATTATTTCCAAAACGGAAGACATGATGATTCGGATCCCAAGCCTCCAGAGCAGCAAGAATGAAGTGCAAATCCAATTTTACAAACCGGAAAGAGACGAGCACCCCAAGATGCATGCCATCAAGCTCCCTTTTCTCCAATTTGCCTAGCGAACCAAGCCACAAGTTCAAGGCACTCTTAAAGGACACAACCATATTTCCTTTTCTTTTCGAGAGGAAGCAGTATGCAATGATAGCAGGGAAGGATTGATGCAAGAAATGATCCAACAAGCTCCCTATTTATACAAGAGTCGGCTTGCACGACAGCCAACAGGCGTCAGGCGCCAAGCCTGCGCCAGGCGCAGGGGCCTGCATCTAAGGACGAGGCCACCGTCCTCTCTTATGACTCCGAGTACACACTCTTTAGTGCTTCAGACAGCAGAGTACAACCTCCATTATTCAAGTTTCCAAATCCGCAAACCACGCAACTTCAAGCAGTCCGGATCAACGCTTCGGGCAGATTTCAGGTCATTTCAAAATTCAAGCATTCTAGTCCTAGGTCGGCGTCCTAAGTCGAGTCTGCATATGCATAGCAAGAGTTGAATATACCTTGACTTGCGATTTTCCTAACCGAAAAACCTCAGTCAAAGTGGGGGCTTATAGTGGGTATATACACCCGAAAAAAATGGGCAAATTTTTTCAAATTTTTTGAATTTATCATGCATGCATATAGCTACAAAATTTCAAGGCACACACAACGCATACAATTTCAAGCATTCAAACATACAAAGCCAATCTTTAACAAAAAAAAAAACTTCAAACCAATTCAAGTTCAAAGCCAATTCAACCATACAAACTTCAAGTGTCAAGCCATACAAATACAACACAATCCAGCCTATACAAAATCAACCCAGGCAAGCTAAAACTCGCTACCATGCAGGGTCAGTCTGAATCATCACCAGCAGAATCATCAATCACAGGTGCCTTATCCCTGTTACGCCTCCTAAGGCGCTCCAGCTCCCGATCCAGCTCTGTCCCAGGGGTACTAGGATCCTCCTCCGAGATACGAAGTGTGCCAGTGGAGGGATGAACTCCCTGCTGAGAAGAGGAATACTGATAAGGCGGCGGCATCGGCATATACGGGTACGGCCCAAACATCTAAGCCTGACGCATCCTCTCCATCTTCGCATAGCAAGCCCATGAACCTGCACCCCAAGGCTGAGGACCATTTCCTCCGAAGTAGTAACCGGAAGGAGGAACAAAGGGCCGTGAACCGCTAGCACCTCCAAATGAATGCCTGGTGGGATCAACATGTACAAAAGGGGAAGCTCCCCGCTTAGCATCAGAATGCCTCTAATGAGCACCAGCACCGGACCCCTGTCCCAGCTCCAAGCTCAGTCCCTCCTGTCCCAAGGACGTCTCCGCCTGAGGCTCTCTGTCAACGGAATCTCTACGGTCTCGACGACGCTCCTATACAAATACAATTTCAGGAATCAATTTCCCGGTTTGAATTTCCAGTATACAAGTTTCAAGATCAAGTGAGATACCTCTCTGTTCCGGCCAGAAAGCTTCCGGGTCAGCTTGGCACACTGTCTCTTCCAAGAATCAAGCAAGAGCATCCAGCGACGCACTCTCACCCGAGGCGCCCGCATACAAAATTCAAGATCAATTTTCCCGTACAAGTTACAAACAATTTCAAAAATGCAACAGTACTTACAGGGGCATAATGCTCAGGTACAACATCATATGATTTCCGGTGCGGAGGAGAATCCCAAGGAATGGCCTCTACCACCTCTTCCCCGTCCGAATTCTCAAAGCGGAGGATCCTATCAGCATGAGGAATGTCCTCAGGATCAACTTCCTCCTCCTACATACAATCATACAATCATACAATCATACAATCATACAATCATACAATCATACAATCATACAATCAATACAAGAATACAAGAATACAAGAATACAAGGTTCAAAGCTCACCGGCAGTACGAAACGTACTGGTGGAGCCAGCCTCCTCAGGAAGTCTTCATAGCTCCCCTTCCTGTGTACAAACTCCCTCCAAGAGCGGCAAACAGCCTCGCCCCTAGCCTCCGCATAGAGCCGGGCAAGATCTTCATCCAGACCCAGCATGGACTCCGGTGGATCCTTGGGAACAAGCCTATCCCCCGAATGGTGTTGAAGGGACACTCGCTCCCCCAGATACCACATATGGCGGTACACCCCTGGAAGCAAAACCCGCCGCCCAGACAGGAAATGGGAACGAGCAGCCGAGACAGGTACAACCGCGTTGGCAAAAGGACGCCATACCACCTGCAAAGCAAACAACCCAGGCAACAGTACAAATACAAATACAAGAGAGCAAAACAGTACAAAAGATTACATCTTCAGCGGATAGAACTCTCCAAGCTCTGTGAGAAGCCGCAAAAGACGCACCCACGCGCACCGCTCCTATCCAAGAGGCATCATACGGGTAAGCAGCATCTCTAGTACGCTCCGGCGCCAAAGTCGGAAAGTGCTCATAGATCCAAATCTTTCAAGGAACAAGCAAAGCATCAGTCAAGTTCAAAATACAAGCATACAAGTACAAAGTACAAGGAGTCTCAAATACCTCCAGCACGCTCCATAGAGCAGCCATGCTCGGGTCATTCCCCAGTGCAGTCCGAGAGGCCCGCTTCATCTCGTACAAAAGGTGGCTGTATGCCAAGCCACCCCAGTTATAGCTCGAAACAGCTCCCAAGTCCCGCAAAGCGGACAAGAATTTGATGTGCACCCGACTGTTCCTACTCGGGGCCATCACTCTGCTCACCAAGGCTAGGAGGAAGAGCCTAACCCTCTGCTCCGCGGACACACCCCCACCACAGATAGCCTCCATAAGCACCTTCACGGAAGCGTGAGCATCATCATCAGACAAGTCAACAACAGGGTCGAATAAGTCCCTGGCAGCGGCCGAGCGCCACGTCAGCTTAGAATAAAAGGTCACATTCCTCTCAGAAAAAGAAAGACCTGTAATCATAGTAAACTCAAAAGAGGTAATAGTAATCTCCCCCCATGCCATGTGGAAAGTGTTGGTGGTATCCCACCACCGGTCTAGCAAAGCCCACAAACGGTTTTTAGTCCCCGTTCTCTTCGAAGAACCTCCCATGGTACGCCTGAAATCGGCCAGGCCCATCTGCGACCAAATCTCCATAGCTTCCTCATCAGCACGAAGAGCTTTAAAGGCCCTCTGAACCTCCACCAAAGACCAGTAGGTACGGAATGGCTTTCCATCGGCCTATAGGTGAACGAGTTAGCTCAAAACCTATACAATTACAAGATACAAATTCAAAGCACAGTACAAGACTCACCATGCCAGCACGAGGCCGCTGAGACAAGTGCCAATCCGGCCGAAACACCAGGTCGGAAGGGATCCAACCAGTACCAGGGAAAGCCGGCGCATCTCGGGGAACCATACCCCCACCTGGCGCATTTATTGCAGCCGCTTCATCATCCAAAGCATCTTCCTCAGCAGCTCGAACCACAGATGATTCAGCGAGCTTCCTCCGAGTGTGACGAGGCATACTAAATCAAGTAGCATACAAAGTGTCAAAATTCTAAACTGGGGGCTATCCTATACTGGCGTATACAAAGCGGAAAATTCAAGACAAATCCCCAGTGGACCTCTAGTTCAAGATACAAGTTCTACACCAACGCCTAGGCTACCCACGCCAAAGTAGGTATACAAGTTCTACACCAACGCCTAGGCTACCCACGCCGAAGCAGGTATTCAAGTTCTATACCAACGCCTAGGCTACCCACGCCGAAACAGGTATACAAGTTCTACATCAACGCCTAGGCTATCCATGCCGAAGCCGGTACAAAAACATACTTTCAAGAAATTTCAAAGGATTCAAATCTACAAGTTCCAACAGTTCAAGTTCAAGTGGCTATCAAACAGTCATCTACGAGATTCAAAAAAGCTTAAGCATACAAGCATCATTTCAAAGTACGAGAAAATCAAAACTACATGCAATCCTAGAGTTATTTCATAAGCAAAAACATGAAATACTTACATGGACAAGGCAAGAACAAGATCAAGGGAAGAGCCTAATCGACCTTTGAGAGAGAAAAGAGCAAAGAATTCAAGAGAGTGTGCCTCAAAATGGCACGGCAAGGGGAGCTTTTATAGCTCAGCCCCGCGCCAGGCACCGCCCCAGCGCACTGCGCTGCCCTGCTGCATGCGCGAATCTGCAGCGCGCGCGGTCTCCCGTGCTAATTGCACGTCGTCCTTTGCTGCTACGGTCTTCCGCACGAGGCATCAAACGTCGCATCGAACCATCCATCGAAAATACGGGTATACACCTGTATCTCCAAGTACAAATAGATGCATATTTCAAGAATACAAAGTCCAAAAAATACAACGACTCAGGCACCCAACTCCCAACGGACCCAAGCTCTGGGAAAGTCAGTCGAAATTTCAAATTTTAAGGGCCAGTAAAAAGCTCTTATCCCCAGCAAAGCACATCCCCAACAGATTAACTCCGGGTATTCAAAAATTCAAGATTCAAAATTTTCGATGCCAAGCTCCGTCCTGAACTGAAGGCGGAAAGGTACAAGAACAAACCGGAGTCATCACCAACCGCACTGAGGTAGACTCTATCCTTTTTTCTAACGCCTGTTTTATGCAGGTACCGGCGTACAAAGAGTGGTCTCTATTGCAGAACATCTTGATCATTCTCCGTCCTTTTTGAAATACTTTGACTTGCGCTTTCCTAACCGAGCGCTCAGTCAAAGTGGGGGCTTCTGTAGACACCTAATTTGTGTCTCCCCTTTGGGATGATGACGATACCATTATCCTTGTTAGGTGATTGGAGTAACTCCAGGCGGAAATCCCAATTGCTAAGAACATTTCCAAATTCAAGATCCAAAATCCAACACCCGAGACTGTTCCCCTTTCGGTTCTCGGTACAAAATACAATTTTCCAAAATCAATTTCAATATCCAAGTACAATCTCATCTAGTAGACCATCCCATTGGTTTTACTAGGCCTTTTCCACTCAAAATCATATAAGGCAAGTCAAATTCGGGGGCCGACCCACAAAACCGAGCATGCCGGGCCCCGTCCCGTGAAACCGGAATTCAAAAACCCGAGAAAGGCTTGTTTTTAGACGCTAAATGATGCCTTAACCTCCAAGAAAATATAAAACGCCAAACCTAGTACTATTCGTACAACAGGTACAACACCACAAGACGAAACAAGGACGATCCCCCGTCCTTGCTTTGGCGGCATTCAAGCCACATCACCAGCGCCCAGCGCTGGTTCAGCGCCCTGCGCTGACGTGTGCTGGTGCCTTGCACCAATTCCTTCTATAAATACCCCTCATTTACAGCATAATGAGGAGGAAAACAACAATACAACGTCGTAATTTCGACATTACGCCTCAAAATACAAATAAAAAACTCCTCAAAAACACACACAAAATTCCTAAATTCAAAAAAAAGCAATTGGGAGCTCTTGCCTAAATCTAACTAGGTAAATACGAATCCCATTCTAATCTACTATGTTGCTTTGATTTCTAAATGATTAGCAAGTTGGTGTTTTTAATCATAAAAAACACCACTTGCAACAATCACACATGTTTTCCAAAAATACAAACTTTTTCAAAATACAAAATACAATTTTCAAAGATTCAAGGATGTCCAAGTTGTTTACAATCATCTCTTGGACTAGAATCACCATCAAACATGGGGTAATCAAAGATAACACCTTTTAACATTTAAAGGTTTAGTCTTTTTGAGATTCAAAACTCCATTTTCAATATACAAGTTCAAGTTTTCAATTTTAAAGATCTTACCATGTTTAGGGTTATTCATAGTTATTTCCCTAAACTAGGATCATTTCAAGTTCAAAACTTCAATATTCAAGCTTTCAAGTTCAAGTTTAACATACAAAATCTAGGACATTTGGGTTGAGCAAACTCTCCCAAGTTGAGATTTTTGGCTTTGAATTCGTGTCGGGCGCACTTATTTTTAAGGAGCCGCTTGGCGTTCGAATCTCATGTGCCCAAGTACAAATTTCAATTATGCACCTTTCAATACCACAATTTCAATATCGCAATTTCAATATCGCACTTTCAATACCGCAATTTCAATACCGCAATTTCAATACCGCAATTTCAATACCGCACTTTCAATTCTGCATCTTTACTTGCCTAGTCCATTTCTAGGCAATGTGGACCTACTCCCTAGTCCTTTTCTAGGGGATCTTGTATTTACTAATTCCGCACTTTATTTAGTATTGTGATGTTGCTTTATTTGCTTTATCGCTTTCATCACCAACATGCTAAATACAACAAAATACAAAGGTTACATCACGCTTAACAAAGATATTTTCGGACAAACCGGTCTTAGGTTCCTTAAATCAATCTTTAAAGAAAAGTGACCACCATACAATTAGAGATTCAATTTGCTCTTAATGCAAACCCACTTAGTCTAATCTAGGGTTTATTTTCGAAAACAATGTTGTGCCAACGTACTTGAATATTTCTAAATCTCGCCGAATAAGCATTTTGTTCCCGTGCCCGGATCTCACCCATCCGTTTCAAGGATTCAAGGCCTTATCCAACATAGAGTCACTTGGGGTCTTTCCAAACGAGACTTTAAAAAATGTTTGGTGGCGACTCCTTCGAGGTACAAAAATTCTACGGTTCTCTAAAGAACCGCCTCTCTTGTAGAACTGGAGACAAGTTTTGACACAAAAAAAACCCCCTACAACTCCCTTAGCCAATTCTCAAGTACAGTTGGGTCTATCTCCCCTTTATACAAAGGAGGCTTACTTTGGGCCACCTTCTTAAACATTTCACTAGCTGGATCAACTCCCTGGTTATTCCTATTCTGTGCTAAGTTCTGCACTACTTCAGCTAGTTGCCTGACCACGTCGGCAATTCCCTGGGTAGTCATTTCCCTTCTCCTGAATAAAACAAAAGACTAACTTTAACAACTGAGGTTGGACACTGCCTTACTAACACATTGCACTAACTAGTCATTCAACTGGTGCACATACACGAAAATTTTCGGACCCTAAGCAAGATAGGCGCCTGTTTATGGGCCGCTTTTCCCCTTAGTCCGCATCACAAAGTTCAAGTGGTGAAAATTGGACCACCTTGCAAGTATAATTTCATTGAAGAAATGCATAAAATTCCTTTCGCGATAGTCGCTCAAAGATAGCATAAACTTAGAGTTAAAGGTAAAAGAAGGAATTCTAAACTTTATTACTTCAATGGAAAAATAATAATACATCCTTTGGATCGTACTTTATTCGGAAAACCACAAAACTGAACTACTAAAACCATAAATAGTAGTGTACTACTTTATTGCTTCACTAAATCTTAGCACTAGCTATTACATTAGAAAAGTCTTTTGGAATGCTACTCTACTATCCAACCACCTCTACAAACTGGTGAAGAGTGCTCATGGTCTTCAAAGTCATCAAAGTCTTCCTCCGGATCAGATTCATACTCCATATCCTCATTGTTTTGCTGTAACACACTATTCACTTCATCATTGTTGGTTTCAGGCTCAATTTCTGTGTCACTGGAGATCTTCAATAGTGGGTTCAGGAATGATAGGATTAGGGTTCTCAATCTTAACAACATCATCATAACTATCCTCATCCATCTGAGTCTCTGTATCATGGTATATTCCTACATTGTGAACACTTGACACTATCTTGCCATCCACAAAACATTCCTCCGCGAACTCTATAACTGTAGTCATAATCTCCAAATCATACCTCCATCTACCATCTGGAGTACCATACTTGTAGTAATTGGGAATACCATTTTCCATATGCATATCCCGAAATCGGTTCTTAAGTTCTATGTATGGGTTCTTGGAAGGTAAACAATGAATAACCATCTCTGCCATAACATCTTTCTTCCTTAATTCAGGTAGGTTCTTCACTGTAGCAAAGTAATTGCAGGCAAACTCAATCTTCTTCACATAAATGTGTGGGGTCTCACAGTCTAGCTTCTCTAGGTTTCCTAGATTTGCGGACTTTGAAATCAACATCTTAACCCTGAAAGTTAACAACTACAAAGTCTTACTAAAGTGTTCCAAAAACAAAGTAAGTTCGTTAAGCCATACAATTTCAATGCACAAGTACATGCTTAATCATGAATCAGTGATCCAATTAATCACATAAAGCAAAACAAAACATGATCTAACTTTAATTAAAAGATCACGAAAATCAAGGCATAATCACATAAACACTTGATTAGAAAGGCATACTTAAACAAACGCATACTTAAACAAACGCATACTTAGACTAATTATACCCTTCTTATTCTACCCATTCCTCACTTAGAAAAGAAATAAAAAATTTCGAATTTAATTTAAATAAATAACTTCAAATATTCACGAAATTATTAGAAATTAAAATCGAAAATTTAAAATAATTAATCGAATAATTTAATTAATTCGATCATTTTCAAAAATAATTAAAAGAATTAAATAAATAAATAATTAATTAATTAATTCGGAATTTTCGAAAAATAATTTTTTTTTTTTTAAATTCGGAAAATCCGAAAATAAATAAGAATTATTTTTTTTTTTGAAAAATTTAATTCGACTTTTGTTCGGATTTCATAAATCCGGAAAAATATTATAATAAATCGATAAATGTTCAAATAACTTAAAATAATTAGTATTTGACTTTTCAAAATATTGAGTACTCAAAATAGCATTTTGACTTTAGGAAAACAATTTTCAAAAATCCTAAAGATCCGCCAATACCACTTTGTAGTATGAATTACTACAAAGCAGCCTTAGTCTCCGATTAACACTTTGTAGTATTACTTACTACAAAGAAGGAATGAAACTAAGCTCTAGTATACCACTTTGTAACACCCTAATAATTCCTTGCTTTTTATAAAACATTTTCCAACTTAAAACACAGGAATTACCAAGATATTACCGCCACCGTGATAACGGCTAAGGCTATTTACCAGAATTACGCAGTGGAATTTGTAATTATTAATCCAACCTTTGCCCGGTTTTCTTTAATTAAGCCTACCTATGCGATATTTCTAAATAATCCAACCTTTATGACCCAACTACTATTATTAAGCCTAGATGACCGGTTACCTGCTACAAAGTCAAGGAAAATTTGTAATTATTAATCCAACCTTTGCCCGATTTTCTTTAATTATGCCTACCTATGCGATATTTCTAAATAATCCAACCTTTATGACCCAACTACTATTATTAAGCTTAGATGACCGGTTACCTGCCACAAAGTCAACGTTAAAAACGTTGACAACCTAAAATTGGTTTCCCTCCTAAAATATTGGACACGTCATCATCACTTGCCACCTAAACAAGGATTTCATTTTTTTTTTCAAAAAACCTTTAATCCTTCTCTTCTCTGTACCGTGTTTCAATTCCTCTCTCCTCCATTACTGCTGCTTCAACCACAATTGTACTGGTTCATGACATCATCATCGACTTTCTTGTGGAAATAGGTGACTTCATCCACGCGCATTCAAATTTCGTCTCCAAAATCGTACAATTGAAGGTGAACTTACGAACCTTAGCGTTTTTGTTCCTTTTTTGGTAAATTTTGAATTTTGGGCTTCCTTGATGGTCAGTTCGTAAAAACCCGAGCTGTTGCAATAATATAGTTTTTTTTATGTTGTGGGATGTTGATTATTGTGGTCTTGTTGAAAATTTAGAAAGAAAGAAAAACTTTGAATTTGAAGAAGATCCAGATCCAACAGGCAATTGCTTTACCCCAGCCATAGCAATTGCTGATTATTTTTGATGAACTAGAGGTATGACCGTATGAGGGATCGACAATGGTGGAGAAGAGGTAGAAGAGAAATAATGAAGAGGAGTGCAGAGATGAAGCAGAAAATCGCAGAGGAGAGAGGAACGAAAATTAAAATAACAATTAAAGAAAATAAGGGGAAAAAAATTAAAAAAAATTATAATTGTTATATGCCACGTAAGGGTGAATACCGCCTATAGTAGGTTAGTAACTTGTTAGGCTTAATAATAGTAGTTGGGTCATAAAGGTTGGATTATTTAGAAATATCGCATAGGTAGGCTTAATTAAAGAAAATCGGGCAAAGGCTGGATTAATAATTACAAATTTTCCTTAAATAAATAGTTAATGGTTATTAAAACAAGTTGGAACCACTGAGGCCCAATCCAAATAAACCGTTTAAAAATCCATTAACTGAAAATAGTAGTCATGACTTTAAAATAAAATAAAGAGTTTATAAATTACGGAAGAATAAAACTCTCAACTCGAATCCCATGATAACTTCTCCCGCAAGTTATCTCTACAAACCTGCTTTATTGAAAATCTACTCCCCAACAACGCAAATGCAATTGATGGATCATCATAGGGTCATTAAGGCGAAGGCCATGACCAAAAGACATGAAGCACGAAGTCAGAGAAAGCTGAGTACGGACAAGCTAGAATAACATTCTATCCTAACATGCTTCACTCGACAATATTAAATAATCAACATGCAAAAGCCATATAATAAACAATTAAACATGGAGACAAGACTCGACACATGACACGACTCTTGACTCACAGTTTAATAAAAAGTAGCTTCGAACGGGTAAGGTAAAGTATCCTCAAAAGGAAAGAAAAGGGTGATGGGAGCCCACCATGCACCACATAATAATAAGTCGGACTTCTACCGACAGTCGGATCCTACCGACGGAATTCCAATGCACAACGGCCTAAAAAGAAAGAATGAAACAACGTCTTGTATCATTCGAGGAGTACAAGTTTTCCGGCAAGTCTCCCCCCATTGTTCATACTCAAGGTATATACGTTCCAAGAGTTTTGAAGCTCCTTTGGGTTACACTTTACGTTAATTAATATGTTATATTCAAGGCGACTCAAGACACAACATACAAACAATTAAACAATTCAACAATGACTGTTCAATATTTTACTTCTTTAAGACTTGTGATCAAACATAGACTCAAGTGAAATTACTCCCATTGTTCCTTCTCAAAAACACTGTTCGAGATAACCCGACATTGCCTATTAACAAGCGGGGTGTGCCCTTAGCACGAATTATCCTTAATTCAATTCACATTCGATTGGCTCAATAATTATGCTAGACATCCTGTATTATAGCATAATAATAATAACAACTTGCATGCGCACTACTCATACATGCAAACCAACTTGAACAACATGCTTGACATAATTCAATGATTATAAAAGTCCATAACATGATAGTTCAATAGAATCTATACAGCATAATTCAATTCATAACATGCTCATTCACATAGATTCAACAATAATAACAACATGCTTGTTCTCAATCATATATTAAACATGAATTCATAACAACATAATCATTCCCAATCATCAACATGAATTCATAACATCATAAGTTCACATGATTCGCATTCAATGCGCTTCATAAAGTCCTCAAGGGATTGGTGGTCACCCTAGTCTTGTACGTACCTGGAATACCTAAGTACGGGGGCCACTGTGCGAATCACGACTCACTAGAAATCAACTCCTATAAAACAAAATAAGAGAACTAAATTATTATCCATGTTTACTAAATTCCCAGAAACTATTTAAGAAACTAAAACCCTTAGTTTAAGTAGAAATCATTCATTAATTGGTAATTTAATAGTCTCAAATAGTCAACTCAAGTCCTAACATAAAAACATTGACTTTTTAGCTTTAAAACCCTTAAAAGCCAACTTTTTAAAGCTTAAAAACATTCTGAAAATTTAAGTTGATTCCCATAATTTAAATTGTCATTAAATTATGTGAATCAATCACTCAATCAATTTGAAAACAAAACCCTAACAATGGTTTAATCCGAAAACATGTTTTGACTTCAAAAATAGACACTTTATAAACTTATTAAATCTGAAAATTATAAACTCAATCATCAAAACCAATTTCTTTAATTAAAACATACTACTAACCCAATACGGTGTTCATAACCGTTTTAATTAATCTAAATAATCCAATAATTAAACTTAATCACAATAATCAAATCAATTTAAAAACTGAAAATTAATATTTTTGAAAACATAATTTTATTAAACCATTGATCAACACACACACACACAACGATTAATTAATCGTGTGTGTGTGCGGACCAACACACACGACAACAACAAGCAACAGCAGCAGCGCAACGCACCGCAAGGGCGCGCGTGCGCGAAGGGGCAGGCGAGCAAGGGGCACAGCAGGCACAGCAGGGGCACAACGCACACACGAGCACGAGGCTCAGCGCATGACGGGACACAGCGGGACCGCGGGGCTATGGGACGCGGGGCTCGGCACACGCGACACAGCAGCAGCAATGGTGCTGCGCTGCGGGGTGAGGCACGAAGAGAGGGGCAGCAAGCTTGGCACACGGGGCTGGGCACACACACGCACGGCACTCGTGCCTTGGGCTGCAAGAAAGTCGGGCAAAGAGAGAGAGGAGAGGGGCGTGTGGGTGTGCCGCAAGAGAGAGGGAGAGAGAGGGAGCGTGAAATTTGCGAGGGTTTAATGAGAGGGTCTATTTATAGTTTTTCTCTCCCATGTGGGCTAGGTTATGGTAGTTTGAGTTGGGCTTATTACCGGGCTCAATTCATTAAATCCCTTGCAAGCTTTGTTGGGTTTAATTAAAACAAAACGACGGGGCTTTAAGTTTATTAAATTCGTTTTTGAAATACGACCCAACAATTCCCGATTAAATAAATTCCTTGAATTTATTTAATAAAATCCGGTTTTCGAAATAATTAATATTTAAATTAATTAAAATAAAAGCGCATTTAATTCTCATTAAATGAAAATAATTAATAAAAATACACGAAATGTTTTATAAATATAATAAAATATATTTATAATTATAGAAAAATACGAGGTATTACAATTAAGCACGTTGCTTTGACTTAATTCTAAAATATTTTAGGTAAGAAAAATTTGTTGCTAATAGTCTAGAAAATACTCTTGGTTGATAGGTACGTCTAAGAACTTATTAGGAAAACCTATCTCATTTGTCATTAAAATAAAAGGACTCCTTACTTATATCGTTGAGTCCAACCAAAATCAACTTGTACTCACAAATAATTGTGTACTACGTTCAAGAAGTGACACATCGCTATGACGGAAAACTATCACTAATTGATCAAAAAATGTACTCACAACCAATGTCTATCTTACCACCTTAAAATAATTAAGTAACACCTCCCTATGGCGGAAAACTATTACTAGTTAATTTAAAGGTGAGAAATAAGTTTCATTTTGGAATGGCACCTTTTAACTCAATTTTTCATTTTGGAACTTAAGGTTTTTACTATGTTGGTTAGATTTTAAGTGAACTAAAATCCTTAATCATGCAACATAATTGAGCCGCAATCTCATGCATTATATCAAGACATATTTAAAGCAATAAATATCTTAAAACATGCATAAGATTAATTGTGAGACTCCATCTTGAAAATGGATTGGAAACTCCGTTCTTGAATTTCACAATGGGAGACTCCATTTCATTAAATAGAATTTGCAATAATTAAACTAATTACAACAAATTGATGGTACGCAGACCATATTTAAATAAAAACCATGGTGCATTAGATTATATTTTACATTCAAAATTAATGGTACGCAAACCATATTTTCTATCCTATTTGGGCCATTACTAGTCACTTTCCGCAACCTACAAAATAATATATTTGCAATATACCATTCACCCATTCATTTATGAATAAATAACCCACTTGGCAAGTTAGCATAAAATATGCATCACATAAATATTTACAACAACTAATTAAGGCTCAAGAATCTACCAATAATTTGACCTTATTAGTTCTAATCAAGTTGATAACTTTAAAGGAATAAGGACTTAATCAAGAGTTAATATAGGAATAAAATTCCCACACTCAAACCATAAATTATATGCTTTACTAATTTTTAAACATAAAAATAATTTTCCAAGTCCAATTGGAAAAACGCATATTTAATTAAAAATATAAAGCTCATCTAAAATTATTTTAAATCCCTTAATGTTATGAAATATTGTGTGGATGTCCATTATAGCCCTAATATGTTTCCGGAATATTCTAGATCTTAGGGTTTATTGTTCTACAAGAAAATCCGATTCTAATGTATGTATATATACCCCATTGTTTATGGAATAATACACACAGTTGTTCTCTCCCAATTTCTCCTTTCTTTTCTATGTATTTCACAACACGTTATTGTAGACACCTACTTTTGTCCCCATTCCCGAAAGAGAAAGGTTCGATGATGAAAGCATAAATCTCCACTTGACAACGCATCTCCTATAAAATAAACGAATCTCAATTCCCCTTTTCATTTCACCCGAAACCTGATATTTATAGAAAACTGCTATTTTTGGAAACCTGCTAAAAATAGTAACTGCCGTAAAAGGTAGCTTCTAAAAGTGGCAAATCATAAAGGATAGAAACCTGTCGGAATTAGGTGTTGCAGTCCAACATAAATCCTAAATGAGATAGAAAACTGCGAGAATCCTATTCCTAATATGATTCGGAAATAAGAGTTACGTATTAATTAAAATCCTAACGAGCCTAGAGTTCGTAACGGGCCCAGACGCATCCCGTCGCAAGGTTAGTACGCACTAAAAGACTCGATTAAGTCTCAAACTCTACGGATTTCAGGAATCCAAATCTGACTAAAGAAAACAGCCCAGACCCTATTTTCAACGGTTGGCTCTGGGCGCCGAAATCTTCGGCGCCCAGGCCTGGGCGCTGAAAATACTTGGGTACGTGTTTTTTCCTAATTCTTTATGGATTAGAACTCTGCAATTCTATCTTTCCACGAACTCTTCCCTATAAATACAGCCCTAAATTCGACGTGAAAAGGACACACAATACAATTATATTCTGAGTATTGACTCCAACCCTTAGCCTAAGCCTCACGCTGAGAAACTGTTCACGCGTTCTGTCGCAATCGATCCATAAATCGAACAGAACGTATCCTGTCCCATAATTGTGATTCGTTAAATAAAAAGGAGAAATAGCAAAACCAAAGTGGTTAGTTTTCTGAGAACCGTGACGCACCTCTCAAGGGTGCGTCGTAATGTGTCCCTTCTCGATGATTTAATTGCTTTCCTCGCCCTTTTTATGAACTGTTAAACTAACTAAATCTGATTGTTCTATCACGCCTAACAAATATAATATTTTTGGGAAATTGGATTATCATGCTAGGTCCCTTAATGCAATCTAAATCAGATAATCGCGATCGATCTAGTATTATATGTTGCATATTGCTAAAATTAACTCAGATTAGTTTAATAGTTAACGCATGTCCCTTCAATTATTTATGTTGAGCTAGTAAGGATATCCTGCCTCTGGAGTTATCGACGAGCGAAGTACTCCTCTCGGTAGTTACAGTCCCCCGAACCCTCAATCTCTACCTTGCGGGTGTATGTTGAGAGATCCCCACACCAGGGATCACAAGGGAACCTACGGCCATCGTGGTCAAACATAATTGCACTCCCTTTATGTCACGATAACCGGGTCTTGTCAGTTTTTCTCATTGTCGTTAAAAACTGAATGGCGACTCCTATATTACTAGTCAATTGGGTGTATACTCACAGTAAATCCAATTACACTTGATTGAATAAAAGAATCGTCACACTCACGAGGGACGAGGTCACGCATTAGCCTCGTGCTTTTTCGACCCCCTCACAGTGGCGACTCCACTGGGGATAATGAAGGAAATACTCGTGCTTGTAGGTAATCAAAATAGCCGAAGGGTGAAACGATCCTACCCCGCGTTTATTTCCCCATCAAGTTGGGACGACGTGAAAATCAGCATATTAATGTGAACGGGCAGAACCGCATAACGAATCTCGGCTCCCTCGGGAGTTGGGACTAAGGATACCTTTTTCAGCCAATAGGGGGTGCATACGCCGCGCATGTTGCTCACTCGGTACTTGTGCAGGTAGTACACCTATCCCGAACCCAATCGCTCGTTCATTAGGTCCCTCTCGCCTGCATGCCCCCTTGGCTTGCACTTGCGGGTTGGCCTCTTGAGCGAAATTCGTCTGTTGAAGACACTACCTCGACCGGGGCATGTGTTGGATCTACGATAGAAGCGGTACCCGTGCGAAAGGAAAATACATAGCACAAAAAATGTCCGTAAAAAGAATTGCTACGAGGGCGTAAGAAAAGCACTCGATTTCAAAAGCGACTCGTGAAAAAATTAATAACTCTTTGTGTCGTTGTTAGGCCTCCTACGACGACAATGCTCGGCACCAAAACCGAACGTGCTAATAACTATGAATGTCACACGGGCAAGTGTTTCGAAAATCCAAAGAATGACCAAAATAAGAAAAACCAAAAAGTGTACCGACAAAAGGAAGAGTGAAAAACCAATTTAGAGAGTCGAAGTCTAGACTAAGTAATGCTTGAAACTTTGGGAACCTAAACTTTAGCTTATCTTATGCCTAGGACTGGTCCTGCCACTTGGTGCCGATCGGGAAATCAAAGGTTAGTACGTCTCGAAGATACATCGCCAACACCAGGTTTAGTGACTCCAAGCTCCGTCCGTCATCCCTCATTTCAAGGATCTCCGCTTCCCCAACCTCGATTCACACCTTCAAACATGTCCATCGAAGATTTGCAAGAGCAGATGGCTCAAATGACCCGACTCATGGGCCAACTAAAAATGGAAAATGAAGCTTTAGCGGCTGCGCAAGCCAAAAATGACCTTGATAACGAGAAGAAGATTGAAAAAATGGTCCTACAGCAAACCATGGGGAGCAAATACTTCTCCCTCGATCCTGAACCTTTTCCTGGCAAACTACCAGAAAAGTTCAGTTCATCTAACTTACCGAAGTTCAAGGCCACGGACAACCCCCGTGATCATCTACTAAGCTTTGTGAATGCCATGAACTTGAAAGGCGTGGACAAGTCCATGTACTTACCTGCCTTTCCTTTGTCCTTAGAACCTGTGCCGCTCAAATGGTACTATCACCAGGACCCTAAGCTCTTCCCCACTTGGGAAGACTTTGGCAATGTCTTCATCAAGCAATACTCGTCGAACATGGATTTCCAAGTCACCAGGCGCGAGCTGGAAGTTCTCTTCCAAAAGAAAAATGAGGGTTTCACGACCTACTTTGCTAGATGGAGGGACCAGGCGGCCCAGCTAATCAATAGGCCTCCCAAAACAGAATTGGTCCAAAAATTCATTGACAACCTGGACCCGGCTTACAGACAACACCTTAGGTACCTGGGACTTGACACTTTCAAAAGAGTTTATGATGTGGGAATAAAGATCGAGGACGACCTCGCCAAAACCATACAAAGCAAACCCACATATAAGAACAACACCTATAATCGGAGTAACACATCCCAAGCCCAAGAAGTCCATGCTGTAGAAGAGACTCCCGCCCGAAGAAGCCCTGGAAGATGGGTCCGAGACCGAAAGTTTGCCCCACTCGGGTCGACTTTGGTACAAGCCTTTGAAAGACTAACCAATCAAGGAAAGTTGAGACCTATAGGCCCCACCCGTGACCCTCCTGTCAAAAGCAAATATTGGGTCGAAGGTACTTACTGCAAATTCCATCAAGGAAATGGGCATGACACTGAAAACTGCTGGAATCTAAAACATACGATCCAGGACATGATAGAGGATGAAGTGATACCTCTCCCTAACGTTGGCAAACCCAACAACAACAAGAGCCCACTCGGCTCTTGTCACATCTCTCTCGACCAACCAGAGAATTTCGACCCCAAGGTGTATATTACACCTCAAGGTGCACCACTCGCTGTGGTCCCTATGGATCGAATCGAGAGGGAAGTGTGCGGTGTGTGGAATGATGATGCTGAAGATATTTACCTATCTCAAGTGTCGGGCCAGGACCTCTTCACTGAAACTTGGCCCGGGTATGCTCTCATTGACACCACCCCTCAGGAGCCCGAGGTCGACAACCTCACCCGATCCGGAAGAATATACCAACCGGATATTCACCTACCTCCTATGGACGACATCCCGGTTAGGCAAACTCCTGAGAATGGACGGCACGCCACCGTCGCAGAAGTCATTGAAAATCCTCTCCTGAAACAACTAAAAAGAACCAAGGCCGAGATTACCATCTGGGATCTTATGTGTACTTCAAAGGAACATCGCGAAAAGCTTATTCGCTCACTTGACCTCATCTCAGTACCTACAGATATCACACCTGACTCATTGGTTAGCCATGTCACGAGAGATGCCGGAGAAAAGGCCATAGTTTTCACTGATAAAGACTTATCCAAAGAGGGGGTGCTCACAATAAAGCCCTTTACCTAGTGGTTGGATGCAAAGGACAAAACATCCCCCTAGCGCTCGTAGATAATGGTTCGGCGGTTAATGTCTGCCCATTGCGAACCGCCCATTGCTTGGGGCTAGGAAACGATGACTTCCAAACCTCCACGCAAGGGGTGCGAGCTTATGATAACTCCCAAAGGCCTATATTGGGAAAAATCAACCTTACCATACAAACCGGGCCTGTGGCACGCACCACGGAGTTTCAAATAATCGACATCAAGCCCACTTTCAACCTCCTCTTGGGGCGACCTTGGCTCCATGACTTAGGAGGTGTGGCTTCTACCTTGCACCAAATGGTTAAACTTAACGATAACGGGGTAATACTAGAAATCCGCGCCCCTCCTCTCGACTTCAGTTGCACTATGGTTGGAACGACCAAAACTGCAGACGACCTTTACGGGTTTCAAATGGAAGAAACAATCCAGTTCATCGAAGATTATGACCCAGCATTCCTAGACCCGCATGCATCCCGAGTCATCCCTAGAATGCTGTTAGCTCAAGGTTATTTCCCAGGAACCCCATTGGGCATAAGGAAGAAGGAATACACATTCCATCCTTTTCCCGACAAATCTACTCCCTTCGGCTTAGGTTATGAACCAACGGAGGAAGATATTGATGACCGCCTGTCTAGGCTACGCCTTAACAAAGCCAAACAAACCACCCTCCTTCCCCCATATCAAAGGACCCTTAACGGGATGTTCGTTCGGGAAGGAGAAGAACACCCATGCTGTGATTTCCCTGAACCCTTCGTTCAGGATGGCTTGCTAAAACCCGGATTTGAAATTTTCCATGACTGCCACACCTTGGATGAGGCACCCCACCTCACCAAGACTAAAGCAGCTGAAATATTGGACAACCAAGCTCTATGGACATTGTTTAACGAATCGAGGCCTATGGAGAACGAGACTGTGATGACTACCCTGGCTTTACAAGATGAAGGTTTCGATCCAACCCGGTTAATCTCTCCTGCATCAACACTAGAAGAGGTCGAGAACGGATGGGTGAAGACATATCAGTGGGTCAATGCAAAAGGAATGGAATTCAAGATGAGTACCGGTGAAGGACCGAAGTTTTATGAGACTAAACCCCAGGCTTGAGCCATATAGAGCACCATTAGTAAAAAGCGCCTAGTAGTTCTTTAGATTGATAGAAAAAAAAATAATAGAGACTTTAGATGGTCCTAAGGCCCCTTAGAATATGGGTCAGTTTTATTTCAGTGTGTTTTCCTTACTTTCCGAATCAATAAAGGCGTAATATTTCTCCTAAAAAATTTATTCTAACACTAAATAAACACCAAATGTACTTGCAAAATACAAAAATAAAGAGGCGGCCCACTCCAGGCCCAATAAACAAGGCCCACTCGGTCTTGAATCGTGACATCGAAATTCATCAAACCCCCCCAAAAAAAAAAAAAAAAAAAAAACCACATTATCACATTACCAACACATACAGGTCTACCCCATGCAACCCAAAGAAAGCAAAAGAAACCATGCAAATGTTGCTCAAGGAAAAAAAACTCATAAAAATAAACGCTGCCCCCGGCATCAACACGCACCTCAGCCCACTCAAAAGCCTACACAAAGATCTTCATATCTTCCACACACTAACCCAATTCCCAAAACCGTTTCGAGTCACGAATAGAAAAAAATTAATCCGGACAAAAATGCATTTCACGCTAACAGTCAAAAAAGCCTCCAAAATAGCCTCAGAATCGACTTTTAAATACGAGCAAAATATCAAGGCGCAAAAAAAGAAATAAATGCAAGAACATGTGAAGCAAAGCGTCAAAAATTGACCGCCCAAGTCATTTTCAGCGCCCAGGGCTGGGCGCCGAAATTTCTGACGCCCCAGCCTGGGCGTTGAAACTCTTTGCCTGACAACAAAAAATTTCTTTTCAGAAGTGCTCGTCATTTTATCCGCACACAACGGAAAAATAACGAACACTTGGGGGGTACAATACGTATCCAAATAGGCTTACCAACCAAGAATATAGCCTTACAAATTAGTCGAATTTCGAATTTCATATTTTACACAACTTATGGCAAAAAAATGGCAGATGAAAATAATGATAATACTTCACTCATTTGACCGACTAAGTAATATGTTTCCACCTCAGGGCATATCTACCGAAATCCGGCATACTAGAACTTATTCAAAAGCTAGAACTACGCGCGACCTGATTCTGACAAGATACGTAGGCAATCCTTACCAAGGATTCGGTCCAATAAAAAAAACAAATATTCTTTGTGCAAAAAGTGTTAGACATATAAAATACATAAAAAAGAGGAGAAACAAAAATAAATGAAAATGAAAAATAAAAAATAAAAAATACGCCTTTATTAAAAAATAATAAGAAGGAAAACAGAATGCTAAAAATAAAAACAAACACAACTGAAATAAATGGAGGGCACCTACACCCTATCAAGAACTACACTACTCTAGTTCTTCTGGATCATCAAATAAAGTCTTGTAGAGGGCAATATTCGCAGGATCCACCCCCACAGTCTTCTGCGCAGCCCCAATATCAATCTCCATAAGAATTGGCTCCTGGACACTAACTTCCAAAGATGTCAAGGCTTCAGAAACATTCTCAGTTATAGCCCGCTCAGCCTCGAGGGCACAGGCAATGGTGGGAGAAGGATTATTATCATCAACTAGACTAGCCACTGTTTCTACAGGCGGCTGAACCTTCCTAACCCATACATTGTTCCGGCGACGATCTCCGTGAGAGCTTGCATTTCTTTTAACAACAGCAGGCCCCTTCATGTTAGGCATCTTTTTAGACCTGAAACTGGAACGGGGAGAAACTTCCTTTCGCTTTCGATCAGGACGAGCTTTCACAGTCTTAATACTATAGGTACGAGGTCTGGCAGAATCAGGACCCTCATATTTAACACGAATATGAGGTATCAAAAGCTCAGCCGGCTCCCCATTTCGAGCCTCGGTCCTCACATCTTTATCATCGGAGCTCATCCACAACTTGTAGTTTTCAGAAAGACCCACAAGGCCATTTGTAGCTACGGCCCAACGCGGGAGACCATCATAATACTTAGCCCACGCTAAGACCCGTGTTTGTGAAAAGGTCACTACCTTAGGTGGTACCGTATCAGAAAAGGGGATAGTCTGCCTTAAACCATATTGACGCATAACTCGGTAAGGGAAAATATAAATGGGACGAGATAGCCCCAACAAAGAAACATAAACCGATACATCAGAACCACCTGTCATAGTAGTCAAACCCCACCATGGTACCACCAACTTAATAGAACAAATGCCATAAGTAAAAAAGGAGGTCCATTCGGCCTCGTCCTGGCCTTGGTGTAAGTATTTCCGGTTACCCAAGGCTATAGGGCGATAATGTTTAGGATCGGCAGGAGGTTCCAAAAGTCTAAGCCGTTCCGCAAGCCAAATCTGCGAAAACAGGTACAATCGAATCAAAAGAATGAAAAAAAAAAAACGGTCCCTGGGGCGCAGTTTCAACGCCCAGGACCAGGCGTCGAAAACTCCAGCGCCCAGCCCTGGGCGCTGAAACTCAGCCCCAGGCAAAAAAAAATATATGCAAAAGGGACGTATACGTGTGCAAGGAAAAATCGATCACCTGCAGTAATAGGGGGGCTTCCCTTAAAATGTTCAGATTTGGCATCCTTCTTCAGCTCATCCGCACTCAGCAAAGTCTCGGCAACAACCAACGGCATGATAGAATAGCAATTTTCCATCTGGCTAATCAAGGGGATCAACCTTATGTCACCAAACTCACCATTGTTATTCGATAGCAAATAATGATTCAACAAGCAAAATACAAGGGCTCGAATATTCAATTTCTGTTCGGTCATATTCTTACTAGGTCTAAAGTGATGTTTTACAAGTTTTGCCAAGTTAACCTTATCATCTACAACAATTTCAGCAAACACGTTATCATCTAGTCTTAGGAAAACCCTTATGGTTGTTTTACCCTCTTCAATAGTGCCAGGGGTAACAGGTGTAGCATTAGTAGGATAACCAAGGATCGCAGCAAATTCATCGGGCAAAGGACATATTTCGTTGCCCCGAAAGGCAAAAACATGATGATCGGAGTCCCAAAAGCTTAGGGCAGCATGCAGAAAGTTATAATCAATATTAATTTGTTGTAAGCCTAAAAGTGCCTCTAAGTGGTATTCTTTTAACAAAGCTTTTTCTGTGGGAGTAAGGGCCCGTAGCCAACGCCTAACAGTCCGTTGGAGTGAGAAAGTAGGGATCGACATGGCAAAAGGAATGAATAATTAAAGCACAGCAAAAAGGAGAGAAAGAATTTGAGAGTGGTGGAAAATAGGGACGTATCTAGCCCCTATATATAGCTGAACGCACCCAATGACATCCCGATCCCATTCGAAAACGTGTTAGGAAATCCGAAAGTCAAATATCACCAGGAAAAGACTTTCAGCGCCCACGGCTGGGCGCCGAAATGTTTAACGCCTGGCCTTGGGCGCTGAAAATGCAGCCCAAGGCCCAGATTTCACAAAACACGGAACAGGAAAGGACTTAAGACCGTGTTGCTAAACACGAGGCCCTATTGCAAGTAGGATCAAGCCCAAAGCACCTTTAGCTCCCAAATAAGCAAAAAAAATAAACATTAAAAACTTGGTCGAAACCTAGACTCGTCTCTGAAAATGCTTAGGTACACTTTTCAAAAAACAAGTTAAATATCATGGTCATTCTTCGAAACACCAAAAATGTGTATCGTTAAGTCATTGGTTTTCCAAATAAAAAATGATTGTCAGTCAAAGGATTAATCTGGGCCAAGCTAAAACCGGATGTCGCCTGAAAACTAAAGTCGCACTCCACGGCTTCGCTAAAGTAGCACACTACTATAAATGGTCGCTCGCACATACGAGCATGACCCCAAACATGATTACAAGATGCGAAAAACGACCGACGAGCCCCAGTGCTTGGGGGGTCGCGAAAAATAGACTCCAACAAGGAGCGCACGATCAAAATCATATTCCCGGACTGCGCCATACACCATATCATGTTTGGATATCTCAAAAAAAACAACAGGTTCGACCTCATCGAAAGGTCGTCATTGACACTTGTGCACGGTCCTCTGATCGAAGACCAAGTCGAGCCGTAAAGACTAGCTCAAAATCACGAAAGCAGACGGTCGCAAGACAAAGGTCCGTCTGGACACGTTGTCAGCCCACGTTCAGGTTACAACTAAATTCGAGCATCCCTCGAAAGAATTCGCTTTTGCAAGAATGAATAAAAAGAAATTCTCAAAAGAAATCACAAAGAACCAAAGAAATAGGAACTTGCCCATCTTCAGTCGGCAAGATCGCGTCACAAACCGCGCGAGTTCCCAAATTGAAAAAACGAATTCAGGGACGTCCACCCTCAGCGGACAGGGCTCGCCCACCCTCAGCGGGCGGGGTCTGCGTCACTAGCCGCGCAGGTCCTCAGTTTTCGAAAAAATAATGTCTTCAAATTTAAAATAGGCTCGCCATCTTCAGCCGGCGGGGTCTACGTCACAAACCACGTAGGTCCTTATTTTCAAAAAAGCAAACAAACTTCATAACAGATTCGTCCACTTCTATCGGACGGGGTGTCTACCCTTAGCGGACAGGTTCGCCATCTTTAGCCGGCGGGGTCTACGTCACAAACCGCGTAGGTCCTTATTTTCAAATTTCAAAAACAGATTCGTCCACTTCTATCGGACGAGGTGTCCACCCTTAGCGGACAGGCTCGCCATCTTTAGCCGGCGGGGTCTGCATCACTAACCGTGCAGGTCCTTAGTCGCTGCAGCGATAACTTTTATGGTTTTCCCTTTTCCAAAAATTAAAAGGATTGGTTTTCCGTTTTTTCCAAAAAAGAGCGATGTGCTGGATTTTCCTTCGTTTTACGTCCCATAAAAACAAGGGGGTTTTCTCGTTTAGCTAGCCCTGAAAATGAGAATCTTTAAAAACATTTTTACCTCGTGGTTGGGCTTGGCCAGGCCCAATTACACTTTATAGCTTTGATTTCGAAAATATCTGTAGCTACTCCCAATGACAAGGTGAGGGAGTTTCTACGCCTCTTTAGATACTTCCAATGACAAAGTGAGGGAGTATTCTATACTATCCGTTGACTAATCCCAATGACACGTGAGGGATATGTCGACATTTCAAGTGATGACCCTTAAGTCAAATGTTATCACTCGGGGGCTCGTGAGACCCTCGCAAAACAGGTCACATACACCATGACTTGTGTGACACACTCCGTCTAGTACTTTGACCATCGTCTTACTCCAAGACTCAGTCAAAGTGGGGGCTAACTGTAGACACCTACTTTTGTTCCCATTCCCGAAAGGGAAAGGTTCGATGATGAAAGCATAAATCTCCACTTGACAACGCATCTCCTATAAAATAAACGAATCTCAATTCCCCTTTTCATTTCACCCGAAACCTGATATTTATAGAAAATTGCTATTTATGGAAACCTGCTAAAAATAGTAATTGCCGTAAAAGGTAGCTTCTAAAAGTGGCAAATCATAAAGGATAGAAACCTGTCAGAATTAGGTGTTGCATTCCAACATAAATCCTAAATGAGATAGAAAACTGCGAGAATCCTATTCCTAATATGATTCGAAAATAAGAGTTACGTATTAATTAAAATCCTAACGAGCCTAGAGTTCGTAATGGGCCCAGACGCATCCCGTCGCAAGGTTAGTACGCACTAAAAGACTCGATTAAGTCTCAAACTCTACGGATTTCAGGAATCCAAATCTGACTAAAGAAAACAGCCCAGACCCTATTTTCAACGCCTGGCTCTGGGCGCCGAAATCTTCGGCGCCCAGGCCTGGGTGCTGAAATTACCTGGGGACTGTGAGGGGGTCGAAAAAGCGCGAGGCTAATGCGTGACCTTGTCCCTTTTGGGTGTGACGATTATTTTTATTCAATCAAGTGTAATTGGATTTCCTGTGAGTATACACCCAATTGACTAGTAATATAGGAGTCGCCATTCAGTTTTTAACAACAATGAGAAAAACTGACAAAACCCGGTTATCGTGACATAAAGGGAGTGCAATTATGTTTGACCACGACGGCCGTATGTTCCCTTGTGATCCCTGGTGTGGGGATCTCTCAATATAC
Organism: Spinacia oleracea; assembly: GCF_020520425.1. NCBI lineage: Eukaryota > Viridiplantae > Streptophyta > Magnoliopsida > Caryophyllales > Amaranthaceae > Spinacia > Spinacia oleracea. Next base: position 69,799,156 of record NC_079491.1, on the reverse strand, counting down.
ACCCGCAAGGTAGAGATTGAGGGTTCGGGGGACTGTAACTACCGAGAGGAGTAATTCGCTCGTCGATAACTCCAGTGGCAGGATATCCTTACTAGCTCAGCATAAATAATTGAAGGGACATGCGTTAACTATTAAACTAATCTGAATTGATTTTAGCAATATGCAACATATAATACTAATTCCATCGTGATTATCTGATTTAAATAACATTAAGGGTTCTAGCATGATAATCCGATTTCCCAAAAATATTATATTTGTTAGGCGTGATAGAACAATCATATTAGGTTAGTTTAACAGTTCATAAAAAGGGCGAGGAAAGTAGTTAAATCATCGAAAAGGGACACATTACGACGCACCCTTGAGAGGTGCGTCACGGTTCTCAGAAAACTAACCACTTTGACTTTGCTATTTCTTCTTTTTATTTAACGAATCTCGATTATGGGACAGGATACGTTCTGTTCGATTTATGGATCGATTGCGACAGAACGCGTGAACAGTTTCGCAGCGAGAGGCTTAGGCTAAGGGGTTTAGAGTCAATACTCAGAATATATTATGTGTTGTTGTTTCACGTCGAAACTAGGGGTCTATTTATAGGGAAGAGTTCGTGGAAAGATTGAATTGCAGAGTTCTAATCCATAAAGAATTAGGAAAAAACACATCCCAGGTAATTTCGGCGCCCAGCTCTGGGCGTCAAAGATTTCGGCGCCCAGGGCTGGGCGTTGAAAATAGAGATCCATGCAATTTCAGCGCCCAGGGCTGGGCGTCAAAGATTTCGGCGCCCAGCTCTGGGCGTTGAAAGTGATGTCTGGGCCGAATTCTTTGTCAGATTCGGATTCCTGAAATCCGTAGAGTTTGAGATTAATTCGAGTCTTTTAGCGCGTATCAATTTTTGTGACGGAATGCGTCTGGGCCCGTTACGAACTCTAGGTTCGTTAGGATTTTAATTAATACGTAACTCTTATTTCCGAATCCTATTAGGAATAGGATTCTCGCAGTTTTCTATCTCATTTAGGATTTATGATGGAATGCAACACCTAATTCTGACAGGTTTCTATCTTTTATGATTTGCCACTCTTAGAAGCTACTTTTTACGGCAGTTACTATTTTTAGCAGGTTTCCATAAATAGCGGGTTTCGGGTGAAATGAAATGGGGAATCGAGATTCGTTTATTTTATAGGAGATGCGTTGTCAAGTGGAGTTTTTATGCTTTCATCATCGAACCTTTCCCTTGCGGGAATGGGGATAAGAGTAGGTGTCTACAGTTAGCCCCCACTTTGACTGAGTCTTGGAGTAAGACGATGGTCAAAGTATTAGACAGAGTGTGTCACATAAGCCATGGTGTATGTGACCTGTTATACGAGGGTCTCACGAGCCCCCGAGTGATAACATTTGACTTAAGGGTCATCACTTGATGTGTCGACATATCCCTCACGTGTCATTGGGATTTGTCAACTGATAGTATAGAAACTTCCTCACTTTGTCATTGGAAGGATCTAAAGATGCGTAGAAACTCCCTCACTTTTTCATTGGGAGTAACTACAGATGTTTTCGAAATTAAAGCTGTAAAGTGTAATTGGGCCTGGCCAAGCCCAATCACGAGGTAAAACGTTTTTAAAGATTCTCATTTTCAGGGCTAGCTAAACGAGAAAACCCCCTTGTTTTTATAGGACGTAAAACAAAGGATAATCCAACAAACCAATCCTTTAATTTTTGGAAAAAGGGAAAACCAATAAAAGTTATCGCTGCAGCGACTAAGGACCTTCGCTGTTAGTGACGCAGACCCCGCCCGCTGAAGGTGGGCGAGCCTGTCCGCTGAGGGTGGACCCCCCGTTCGATAGAAGTGGACGAATCTGTTTTGAAAATAAGGACCTACGCGGTTTGTGACGTAGACCCCGCCGGCTGAAGATGGCGAGCCTGTCCGCTGAGGGTGGACCCCCCGTCCGATAGAAGTGGACGAATCTGTTTTGAAAATAAGGACCTACGCGGTTTGTGACGTAGACCCCGCCGGCTGAAGATGGCGAGCCTGTCCGCTGAGGGTGGACCCCCCGTCCGATAGAAGTGGAGAAATCTGTTTTGATGTTTTTGAAAATAAGGACCTACGCGGTTTGTGATGTAGACCCCGCCGGCTGAAGATGGCGAGCCTGTCCGCTGAGGGTGGACCCCCTGTCCGATAGAAGTGGACGAATCTGTTTTGAAATTTTATTTTGTTTTTTTTTTGAAAATAAGGACCTACGTGGTTTGCGCCGTAGACCCCGCCGGCTGAAGATGGCGAGCCTATTTTAAATTTGAAGACTTTATTCTTCGAAAAACTGAGGACCTGCGCGGCTAGTGACGCAGACCCCGCCCGCTGAGGGTGGGCGAGCCCATTTTGAATTTCTTATTTTGCCTATGTAGAAGAGCTTTTGGTGATTACAACCTGTTGGTGTGTCGTAATATTTCCTGATTAGATGTGTCCTATAAGTGGGTCCACACTGTGTATATTTTTGTTTAACAATATATTTTTTTGAGATATCCAAACATGATATGGTGTGTGGTGCAGTCTGGGAATGTGATTTTGATTGCGCGCTCCTTGTTGGTGTCCCCTTTTTTGCGAGCCCCCGAGCGTTGGGGCTCGTCGGTTGTTTTTGCATCTTGTAATAATGTTTGGGGTCACGCTCGTATGTGCAAGCGACCTCCTATAGTAGTGTGCTATTTTTAACAAAGCCGTGAGGTGCGACTTTCAGTGAAGAAATCGGCAATTTTCAAGCCGAATGAATATGGCAGGGCCCAATAGAAGTTAGGGCCTTTTGAGCATGGATTCATTTTCGGCGCCCAGGCCTCGGCGTTGAAATAATTCACGCCCAGGTGGGGCGTTGAAAGTGTTGTTTGGGCTGGTCTTTTGATGACACAGTTGGCCTCTTGTTCATTCGTTTATTTCACTTGGAAGTTCTATGTATTCTCTTTTCTTTTGTTTTTTTCTTTGTTTTTAGAACGTGATGATTTTCTTTGAGAAGCCGTAGCCGATTGGTAGACTACGGTGCTTGTCGCTTCGGGGCGATTATTTTAAGGAACTGTTGCTCTTAAGGCGTACAGTTATTGCAATAGTCGGGCGAGTCTATATGGCCCGAGGAACATACCTTGAGGTGTAAGACTTTGATCGCTCTTATATTTTTTGAACGTGTTCGTGAATGATGATATGTATGTGCGAACGAGCGTTCATAGAATGGCCGTTGTGTGCGGTCCATTAATCAGTTTGCTTGAATCAAAAAAAAAATTTATATAATTTTTTTTTTTGAGCAATGACTGATTTTGAATAGTTTGCTTAGAAGCTTGATAGGGGTCAAGTCCATTCATGAAGTGGGCTCAAACATCGTGCCCTTTCGATTGTTCAAACATTTGCTTCGAGATTTTTTTATTTTGTTATGGTCGTTTCGTAGCTTGGAGCTCCCAAGTATGCATGTTGGGATGCTTCCTTTTGGCGTACGATTTTTGTAGGTTCTTTCGAGAAAGATGCCTTGGGGTTCCGCTCGTGTAGGTGCGAGCTATCCCTTCCGTGGTAGGTAATATTTTGCTACCTTTAATCCTTAATGTAGAAGTCGTGTGGCTTGTATTTTGAATTTGGGCGATAAGTAGTCTTTGCCTCTTTTACACGTGCTCTTGGTCGTGCCTACATTAGTGCAACATGCCTTACTCTTCTTTTAGACCTGTACCGTGGGATGGTTGAACTTATGGTGCGACGTAGGCTTGTGTGGCCTAACGGCGTGTCTTAGAACATTCTTTCAGGTGTTGGAATATCATTTGGAGTATTTCATCATGCCCTGTTCAGGTGCTCGAATAAGTGTAGCACCTTCTGCGTGAGTTTGCACTGCTTATTACTTCGTTCGATGCGAGGATTCCTAGGTGTTTCTTTCTTGTTTTTATATCAGGGCAAGATTTAGCAAGCAGAGATATTCAGCGCCCAGGCTGGGGCGTTAAAGATATCGGCGCCCAGCTCTGGGCGTTGAAAATGATTCCTGGGCAGAATTTTGACAGTTTTTTTTATTCTTTTTTTTTCTTTCACTTTTGCTTTGGAACGATGTAGACTGTGTAACGGGCGCTTTATAGGGCGAGCGTTATGTGCAGTGGTTTGATCGGAGTTTTGGTGACTCGCGATTTTCAGTTACCTTTGTTAGTGGGGCGACTTTATATACTCTAAGTAGTGCTTTAGAATTTGGGAGGGGTTGTAGCCATTCTAAGGTTCGTTTTGCACGATTAAAGCTTAGGATTGAGCCCCTATGATGTATGTATAGCATTAGCGTCGAGAATTGGCGATAAAATCGTCATTTCGAGCATTTTAGAGTGTTTTTCTCAAGCCCCCAATTGTAGCTACGGGATTGGCTTGGTGCTATAATGCTTTGCATACGTCTTTATGCATTCATGGTGACATGGATCATGAATAGTTTGAACCAGACTCGTTTAGTGCGAGGTACGTTCGAGTAGTGACCTGCTACTTCTCTTGTAAATGTCGTATTATGCGACATCGCCATGGTCAAGGTAGTCACATGTTGAAGTGTGCCTTGACCAAAAACTAGGTGCCTTTCTTTACCCATAATCATATTTGGAAATCTTTTGACTCACTTGCAACATCGAGATAAACGCATACTTAGCTTAAACCAACGACACTTTATTATGTTCGAAGAAGTCTTTGAAAATTATTTGAAAATTATTTAAAATCTGAGTCCTACTGTGTACAATCAGAGGTGTCCTAAGTAGGTTGACTTATAGAAGGGTTCGTACAGGATAACATGAGTGAATAAAAAATACTGTTACGATTTTTGGAATGTTGTCTAAGGATTTGCTGCAAGCCAGGGTGCAGGCGTCAAGATATTACTTGTGCCCGTTCGGCATATGCTTTAGGCTTTTAGGGCCATCTTTTCCAGAGTTGCGGGAATATAAACCGTTTTCAAATTGACTTAGATTTACTTGGTGTATGTCTGTACAAAAGGTCCAGGTATATTTAGTTCTTCCCCTAGCTCTTCCATTTCAATTTTTAGCCCCCAGTTGCTACTATGTCTTCCCATTAATGATGCTTTTAGATTTCGATTTTAGATGCCCGTGTCATATATCTGAGTAGGGTGAGCCTTGGTTAAGTGCCAAGTCCTATTGACAATGTCTAATTTTTTAAAGGAGATTCGCAAGCATTTGAGTTACCATGAACGGGTGCCCTGAGCTCGAAGGAACGATGGGGCGACCCCGTAGAACAATCCTCTTTATTGCAAGCTTACTGCCCTTATTACTTGTTGGCGATTATGACTGTGTCTAGTGGTGAAAGAAGGTCTTTAAGTGAGTTAGTTCGCTTTTAGGGAGGGTCAAGTCGAGTACTTTTAGAGGTCATGGACGCTTGCGCTAGCCCCCATTCAATTGAGGCAAAGCGATCTTTTTGAGTCTTGGCTAAGTGCCTAGGAGTGTGAGTTCTCCTTCTAGCAAGGGTACGTGCCCTTATTATTTTTCGATGTGTGCTTATTTTGGCATCTTGATGGCTTGGATTCTTCCTTTGACTTTAAATTTTTCTTTCGGCTTGGATTGCAAGTAATTAAATTTCAATAAGGGACTTCTATTCTTTATTCTTGTTTTTCTATAGGTTTTAATATTTTTGCAAATTGGTTGGACCGAATCATAGATTGCCTACGTATCCGCCTTAAATAGATTTAATTTGGAATCAGGTCTTGCGTAGTTCTTAGCCTAGAAAATGGTTTCTTAGAATGCCGAATTCGATAAGTATGTTCTGAGGTAAAAACATATTATTTGAAACGGTGGAATAGGTAAAGTTTATTATTATTTTAATCTGCTGCCTTGTCGTAAGCAAGAAATTTGTTTTATATATTTTTTTGAGTACATGTATTTCTTAGTGGTACATATATCTGAATACGTGTTGTACCCCTCCAAGTGTTCGTTATTTTTCCGTGCATGTGCGGATAAAATGACGAGCACTTATGGACAAATTTTAGCAAGCAGAGAGAATCGGCGCCCAGGCAGGGGCGCTAAAGATTTCGGCGCCCAGCTCTGGGCCCTGAAAATGGTTTCTGGGCGGATATTTTTTGGTGCGCTAAATGCTTCTTTGTTTCTCTTTTTAGACTAACTTTAGAGGCGCTTTTCAAAGTATATTTTTTTTTTATTATTATTTTTGTGAAGCGTTAAGTGTAGAATGTACTTTTCATTTGTCTTCTTTTTTTTTATTCGTGACTCAAGACGGCTTGAAAGAAGTGTTGAATGAGATAGGATAAGTTGTATAGGTATTAGTCGAGCATGAGGATTACTTCTACCAAGGCCAATGAATAGCATGGGACGGTTCAAGGGTATATCAACAGGATGTATCCAAACAAGTTATACGGTCATTGTGCTAATGGTGGTGTAGGAGCAAGTTTTGGAAATAATGGGTATGACGCACGTGTCAATGGTCGTGCGTGGTTTGCAGTTGACAACAAGTTCAAGAACAAGAGTCGAAGTAATGGTTTATTGGGTTATGGAAATGAGAACATGGATGGGTTAGATGAGCTGAACAGGGGCCCAGAGCGAAGGCGTCTAAGATCATAAGGATTGGAAAGGGTAGACATCGTAGAATTTTATGATTTGGATTGGTTGACTCAATTCTTTTCCTTCGTTTACTTAGGTAAATGTTGCACTACGGGATAAGTATTCCCTGCCTTGCTCTTTTCGCTCTCCCTTTTCTCTTTCTATTTTTTCTTTCTTTTTTCCTTGGGATCCCTCCCTAACATAAATTCTTCAATTTTTAATTTGGGCTAAAATGTAGAGGGTTGTGGTCTTTGAGTCACGAGGCGAGACTGAATGAGCCTCGTTTGGTAGGCCTATAGTGGACCTTTAATTTTAGTAGGCCTAGGGTGGACCTTTAAATTGTCTTACTTTGCAAGCGTATTTAGTCATTTTCTTAAAATGTGCAAATAGCGTAGATTCAAAATGTTATTTTACCTTATTGAAATTTAACGAAAGAATTACATCGAAGATAATTTTTGCTTCTTTTCAGATTCCAGTTTCTGGGATTTAATTGGAAGTTGTGATTTAGACTCAAACTTTCATTAATCTTTCTGATTATAACCCGTGTATGAATACAAGGAGGTGGCCTAGACTTAAAATAATGACATGGCGTAAGCCAATAATACTTGACCAAGCGACTCTCAGACTTAGGCTAATTGGACCATAACTTTCGTTGGTTGACACTTTAGATTTTAACCCTTGGGTGTTCATTTGTCATGCGCCATTTTGCTTAATGTTGGCAAGGTAGTTAGTTGGGGAGATCAAATTTTTATTTTTGCAAGACTAGAATCATTAGTGCGGCTTCTCTCTTAGTGTGTATTGCTTTACCCCAATGGTAGCCCTATTGGTATGCCGATTTGGGTATTTTCATGGTTGGTCATGTTGCATTCATGGAAAATCTTTTAGTCCGTACTTAATAGTATTTCAAGGAGTGAGTGACTCGAGAGGACTATGATAGTCGTGACCCAATGTGATCCTAAGCCTTGAGGCCATTAATTTTTTGCTAACGGTATTGACACCTTAGGTTCACTTTGGGGTTTGTGCGACTATGGGGGGATGATTGACCGTTTCTATTTTGCCAATACTATAATATATTCTTTTTATTGGTGAGAGAGTATTGAGGCCGTAGACTCTTAGCAAGGGATGACAATTACATATGGGTGCTCATTGATTTAAATGTTAGGAGGGGAGACTCAATATGGTTTAACCTTTTAGTTTGCAGAACGAGACCAAGTATTAGGACCGATTCTATGGATAAGACAACTAAGACTTAGGATTTAGATTGTACTTTGGCATAGCCTAGTCTAGACTCGGATTTATTTTTTTATTCGAACATTATTTTTCTTGAAAACTTCATTTGAACTTTTTTTTTTGAATACTTTGCCCATGTGACATTCAAGGTTATTTCAATTAGCTGGCTCGGTTTTGGTGCCGAGCATTGTCGTCGTAGGAGGCCTAACAACGACACAAAGAGTTATTTTATTTTTCATAAGTCGCTTTTTAGAATCGAGTACCTTTCATACGCCCTCGCAGCAATTTTTTTCAAAAAGTTTCTTTTTTTTGCTACGTATATTTTTTTATGCGCGGGCACCGAGGCTGCTGTGCCTGACCAAAAGGCCAGGCAGCAACTTCAGCGCCCAGAAGTGGGCGTGAGAAATAGCGGCGCCCAGCCAAGGGCGTTGAAAATGCGTCCCTGGCTGGTTCTCGTTTTCAGTTTTCGTCTACTTTTGTTTTTGCGACTTTAAATTTGCGTGCTTGCCTAATAACGTCCTTACGCGTTGTGCAGCGTTTGTGGGATTCGTTACAGGCCATCCCGAGCGTCGCTTATTTTGTGGCGATCACTCGGGTTTGCGGAACACGTGTTTCGGTATAACTCTTTGGCAAATTAGTCTATGAATGTTTGGGCAGTTTTTAAGGTCGTTGGTTTTCTAGGATAGTTTGTCACACAATCACATATTTCGCTACACATAACTACATTACAAACATGGATTTGGAAATTAAATATGCCACGTAGTTTATGATAGGCTTCTATGGGTAGTTTATTTGCGCCTGGCTTGGTACCGCTTCTATCGTAGATCCAACACATGCCCCGGTCGAGGTAGTGTCTTCAACAGACGAATTTCGCTCAAGAGGCCAACCCGCAAGTGCAAGCCAAGGGGGCATGCAGGCGAGAGGGACCTAATGGGCGAGCGATTGGGTTCGGGATAGGTGTATTACATGCACAAGTACCGAGTGGGAAACATGCGCGGCGTATGCACCCCCCTATTGGCGAAAAAAGGTATCCTTAGTCCCAACTCCCGAGGGAGCCGAGATTCGTTATGATGTTCTGCCCGTTCACATTAATATGCTGATTTTCAGGTCGTCCCAACTTGATGGGGAAATAAACACGGGGTAGGATCGTTTCACCCTTCGGCTATTTTGATTACCTACAAGCACGAGTATTTCCTTCACTATCCCCAGTGGAGTCGCCACTGTGAGGGGGTCGAAAAAGCGCGAGGCTAATGCGTGACCTTGTCCCTCGTGGGTGTGACGATTATTTTTATTCAATCAAGTGTAATTGGATTTCCTGTGAGTATACACCCAATTGACTAGTAATATAGGAGTCGTCATTCAGCTTTAACAACAATGAGAAAAACTGACAAAACCCGGTTATCGTGACATAAAGGGAGTGCAATTATGTTTGACCACGACGGCCGTAGGTTCCCTTGTGATCCCTGGTGTGGGGATCTCTCAATATACACCCGCAAGGTAGAGATTGAGGGTTCGGGGGACTGTAACTACCGAGAGGAGTAATTCGCTCGTCGATAACTCCAGAGGCAGGATATCCTTACTAGCTCAGCATAAATAGTTGAAGGGACATGCGTTAACTATTAAACTAATATGAATTGATTTTAGCAATATGCAACATATAATACTAATTCGATCGTGATTATCTGATTTAAATAACATTAAGGGTCCTAGCATGATAATCCGATTTCCCAAAAATATTATATTTGTTAGGCGTGATAGAACAATCATATTAGGTTAGTTTAACAGTTCATAAAAAGGGCGAGGAAAGTAGTTAAATCATCGAAAAGGAACACATTACGACGCACCCTTGAGAGGTGCGTCACGGTTCTCAGAAAACTAACCACTTTGACTTTGCTATTTCTCCTTTTTATTTAACGAATCTCGATTATGGGACAGGATACGTTCTGTTTGATTTATGGATCGATTGCGATAGAACGCGTGAACAGTTTCGCAGCGAGAGGCTTAGGCTAAGGGGTTTAGAGTCAATACTCAGAATATATTATGTGTTGTTGTTTCACGTCGAAACTAGGGGTCTATTTATAGGGAAGAGTTCGTGGAAAGATTGAATTGCAGAGTTCTAATCCATAAAGAATTAGTAAAAAACACGTCCCAGGTAATTTCGGCGCCCAGCTCTGGGCGTCAAAGATTTCGGCGCCCAGGGCTGGGCGTTGAAAATAGAGATCCATGCAATTTCAGCGCCCAGGGCTGGGCGTCAAAGATTTCGGCGCCCAGCTCTGGGCGTTGAAAGTGATGTCTGGGCCGAATTCTTTGTCAGATTCGGATTCCTGAAATCCGTAGAGTTTGAGATTCATTCGAGTCTTTTAGCGCGTATCAATTTTTATGACGGAATGCGTCTGGGCCCGTTACGAACTCTAGGTTCGTTAGGACACTACTACATAAACGAGCATATGCAACGGCCAATAACCGTTGCAATAGAGCGGATAAACGTTGCCATAGCTCTATTGCAACGGTTATACAACCGTTGCAGTTGCTGCCGTTGCTTTAGGTGTAAAGCAACGGTTCCATCAAGGTATTGCAACAGTTTGTAAACAATCCTTATAAACCGTTGCAATAGAACTATTTCAACGGTTTTTACACCTATTGCAACGCTTTGTTCAATTTACCCAAAACCGTTGCCTTAAGTTTACTGTAACAGTTATTTTCATCTAATGCAACGGCCATTGACATTTACCGCCATTAATTTGAACCGTTGCATTAGAGTTAGTAACCACTTTTTTTTCCCCAAATGCAACGGCTGTAATCTGCTATATATATAATTATTTCCTGTTGCATTTCAAAAATAGATCGAATAAACATATATATAAATAAATTAAATCTTGTAGATCAAGGATGACCAGAATTACATTCCCAACTAAACCATAATTACATATATGATTGTTCTATCAATTGAAAATATATATATACAAAATGAAGTACTTTGCTAGTACTTACATTTATAATTTAAGTAGGCCCTAAAAATGATATCGTGTCACAATTCAAGTTATAACATTTACGATAATCACAAAAAATTATAGCCACAAGAGCCATTAATTACATGTGTGAGTCCATGCACCACCAAAAAGTTACACTTCCTCCTTGTAAAGTTTACGATGATCACAAAAAGAAATATAGCCGGCCAAATGCATGAGCCAATATTTGCACGTGCCAAATCCATGCACCACCAAAAAGTTATGCTTCCTACATATCTAATCCATTTGTTCTTCAACCTGTAGATTTAAATATGTAGGAAAGTAAGAAAGAAAACTCAAACGTCTCAAACAATAAAAACACAAGAAATCCAACTGCTGCTGCATGCACACAAACTTTTGAGCTTAATAATCTTTATTTGATTACATTTTCTGATTGTTTAGGAGCTCCAACCGTTTATATTTCACCAAGCACCGTCAGATTTGGTTGAAGAATGGCTCAGCTTACAAGTTAGTCGGCCTCCTGCCAATGGGAACTACACTTTGATTAAACCATCTTACCACTGTATATACTTTTACTTTGATTCTTACTCCCATTTTGGTATAAAGCTTCCTCCATTTTCTTCTTTAGTTTTTAAAATTTCAAGTCATTTAATGATTTAATTTTGATTGTGTGTTTTTATTGGTTGATTAGGCCTTGAGTTTTGTATATCTAGCTGTTTGAACTTTCAAGGGAAAGGGAGTATTGGATTTGAGTTGTTAAATGGAAGTTCAAAATTATTTGGGAGTATAAGTTATAAGGAGTCAAAGGACTCAGTGGGTAAGTGACTCACACCGCATCGGCGGATCCCCTAATAATTTGGGAGTATAAGTTTATTGGACTCACACCGCATCCCCTAATGATTTTCTAACTCTTAACAATAATTGTTTGTTTGTTTCTACAAACTATTTACCTAATTAATTGTAGAAAACAAAAATAGATAACACAATATAAACAAATTAACATATGTTTATATTCGTATGCTACAAAAATGTCAGAAAGCTAGCATCTTAAACAAGTTCAACTCAGTAATACTGAAAATCAGATTTTATATGCTTTTAGGCAGGGAAATAATCGTCAAATAATCGTCAGAGATATTCGTAGATTTCATTATTTCAAGAATGGAGTTTGTTCTTGTGGAGATTACTGGTGATCCAGAAGATAATGTACCTGTGATCTCTAAACTAAGTGACCAAATTGGTTGTTACTGTCTTGACATTCATGTTATAGAATACAGAGTATCGTTCAGGTTCTCAAACCAGCAGTAACAATGAAAAAGTTACCTCATACGGGCTTTGGTGCGGGCTAAAACAGGCTTTTCGGTTTGTTCGTGTGGAGATTACTGGTGATCCAGAAGCTAATTCTTCATGCAAATGGGCTGAACTATCCTAAAATTCATGTTATAGAATGCAGAGTATCATTCAGGTTCATCTTTCACTTTGAATGATTCATCTTTTTATTAAGGATGTTGGGTAGTGAAGCAAGTGAAGTAAGTGATGATGTAGTGATTACTAGTAGTAGTTTGGAAAGAAATCGGTTGAAATCAGATCAAAAGATGAAGGTAAAAGGAATAGAGATCATGATATAAAAGTAGATGAAGATGAAGATGATGATACATTACCTGATTTGATAGGTGTGTCCCAACAGAAGATTGTTCCTTAGTCCGCTCCTCGTTAACTTGTGATCTATCAGTAGATGAATCCCTTGGGATAAAAGCAACAGAAGATCTAGGAACCACGATGTTCATTCCAGGATTAGCTTCTTGAAAGTCTTCAATCAATGTTGCCTTGATGCTCTGTAGGAACTCTTCAGGAATTGTATAGCCTGATTTTTTGCCTTTTTTCTTTAAATCGTTCTTTGTCACAGCTTTCCCAAAAAGGCGTACACGTCCATCATGCTCAGGTTTTTTTTATCACTTCGTAGTAGGGATCCGCAGTGTTTGAATCTTCTTCATCTTCTTGAGACACTAATGCCTCCATTTTTTCCTGACCAAAAAGCATTATAAGCATTACAACATATATTACCTATTCATGGAAATAAGGATACAATAAGATAAACTCACAATATTATCTTTTGTTTTCTCAAAGTTTATTTTGTACGTGTTCTTAGGATTTCTTGACCTTGATGCTTTGTAGACCTTTGCTTGGGAGGGTTCTTGCTTATCCGGGTCCTCTTGTTGCTATTAGAAAATTGATATGATATTAGGTACTTATCTAACTCAACAAATCCAACCATGGCAACGTAGAAGTGAAGAACATAATTATAATGGCCAACATATAATTCAAATTAGCATCCGCAATTTCCTTTTATGAGGAGATGCACTCTACTGCTTGAAGACTTGCAGATTCAAATCCAGGAGACGGTCCTTCCCTTCCTTTAATTTTCCCTTCAACTAGAGGGAAGTTGTCAGAAGTTAAGATAAAAAATACCACAGGTTGTTTGAGTTTGATGCCAAGAACTTTATCTGCAAGTTACAAAGGAGCTTCTGATTTGTCAATTTCATCCAAACATGACATTCAAGTACCACAGGTTGTTTGAGTTTGATGCCAACGATTATTTGGCTATTACATCTTAGGAAGCTACTCTAGTGCACTCAATGTGTTGTACGCTGGTAAGCATGAATGAACTAGGAAATCATATTCTACACTAATATTTGATCATAACTAATATTCGGTTCTTCATTTCTTACAGTGTTTCTCGGCCTAATCCTGATTCTGGTTCTATATGAACGGTACGAAAGAGAGGTAAACTATATATATTTCCACCCAAGGGAAAGGAGATATGAAGAGATTGTACAAAAAGTTGGACACTAAATTTCTTAGTAAAATTCCAAGAGGACCAGTCAAGGAGAGGAAATACAAGTAAATCATATGATCCATTACCACATTGTTGGACTATTGCATTCCATAAGTTAAATTTCTGTCTGTTGTTTTTTACTGATACACAACTTCCTTATGTTGATGATTGAATAAAAGCTCTGCTTCGCCTCTGTAAATTTCTCTGTCTGATTCCTTAGTTTATGTTTACTAGCTTGGAGTCTAATTTCTCTGTCTGATTCCTTAGTTTAAATGACATCGATATATCTCTCTAAATTGACGGATTTATTTACTATTCTTCAAACTGAAAGTAAAAGGAACAAGAAGCTAAGACATTGTACCATGTTTTGAAGTATATTACAAGAAAACTTGAAATATTTGAAAACCATTATTGAAAGCATGAGCTTGGCACAGCAGCCTAGTAGATAGAGTTGTACTCAACAACCTTTGCCAGGTTGAAGGCCAAATGCAAGGTTGAAGGCCATGACTTATGATTTTTAGGGAAACAACTTCTAATTTTAAGGAAAAAAGGGATACACAAAGATTACCAGCTTATGACGTAACAGGGCATATGATTTTGGACCCATTGTGTGGGTGTCCTCGAGCAACTGACGATTCCTTTTGTTTTTCTCACTTTCTTCCTACGAAATTAAAAATAAATTATTGAAATCATGATTTTACCACTGATCAGAGACTTTTCACATGGAAAAGAAGAAATAATGTATATTATAATTCAGAAAATAATTCAATAATAACTTGCAATACCTTCGTTGTGGTTAAATTCCAATAGTTCAAGAGATCTTCGAAATGAGTCTTTGGCATTGTCTTCGGAGGCTCTTTCAGTCTTTCTTCATCAGTATCAAATGGGTAATAATATTTCTGTTTTATTCTACATTTATGGATACGCCAGCCGTAGTTCACCGTCTCCATTACCCACTTCCTTCCTTCTTCAGGCACCAAGTATTTCTCCTAAACAAGAAAAGTATACGTTAATTAAGTAGATAGAACTTCAGACCTACTACTTAACAAGAATAGATGCATTTATCATTTCAGAGATAGTGATAGAAAAACCTGAACATAATCCCATATTTTATCATGTGTGGGAACACTTGGCCAATTAACAAAATTAAGAGGGGCAAGCTCAGAATTTTTAGCCACAGTCCCCAAGAATCGAGTGAATTCTTCAACAATCTCATCATCAGGCCCTACTGGCTGCCCAAACTTATTCAGAATAAGGTAAGGGCGTTCTTCCATTGTACGGGCATGTACTTTCACCAATTTTGTCGGCCCACGACGCTTCTTGATTGTAGGAGCTAATACATGGACAAAAGGAAATAGTAACAATGAAAAAGTTACAAGGATATTGGACAATGCAGTAGCTATAAATGACAAAGTTACAAGCTACTATATATATTATATATATATATATATATATATATATATATATATATATATATATATATAAACTGAATCATACCTTCAATGGGGATTTCAATTCGTTGTTGAGATTCATTTTCATGTAAAGCTCCCGTCCTACCATCCATTACTACATTTTCAGCATCCTTAAGTTGGGGTTCAATTTCAAGCCCTTGTCCATTTGTAGTAGTGGATGTAACCTCACATGCATATGCCACTTCATGGTTGGAAGGATTTTCTACTTCATAGTCGGGAATCACATATCCTGATTGTTTTTTCCGCAACTCACGGAATGCTGACAGTGACCCTGGACGACAATATGCCTTTTGTTGTTGCTTCTTCTGTAACCGGAGAGACTGTTTTTCAGGTTGGTTGTTTCTGTGTTGCTGACTTCTTTGTTGAACCCTACTCATTGGTTTGACTGCATTTTGATCAACAGGGTTTTGCATGTTCTTTTCAAATGGCAGTGAGCGTTGTTGCCTTTCCGTACATTGTTCTTCTGAGAGTTGCAGTTCTGGAGGTTGCCTTTCTGGAAGTTGCTTCACATGATGATTTTCTGAAGGTTGTTGTTCTGTTTTGTGCTTGATAAATGCAGCCATAGGACCAGACTTTTCTCTATAGACCTGCAAATACCAATAACGATTCATCAACTTGTGCCTCGATTATATGCAGCCAGGTTTGAACTGTATACCTCTCCTATGAGGCTGTTTGGTGTGACTGACTGTTGATAAGTTTTTACATTTTAACAAAAAAATAGAGTTTTTACATTTTAACAAAAAAATAGAACATAATTTAAACATCAGTGAACCCACGGACCTTGCGTGCAAGCTTTTTGGTAACCACCTCACTAAAACGTGGCAGCTGTAAAGAAGGTGAGCCTCCATTATTTTCAGCAGCCACACGAACCTGCAAAAAAAGGTACAAATCGACCTATATTAACAATAAAAGCACCCAGAGAAATAAAGAGTGTAAATTGTTGAGCTGAAACACTAAAGGTAGCACTGCTCATTCTGTATGTTCCATGATCAAACGGGGAGAAATAAAGCCGAATAAAGTATCTTCCCATCTGGGAGATAGGCAATGATTACCTAGATGATTCTGTGAAATCAAGTCATGACTCACCATAACCTTTTGAACAACAGCTGCAAGTCATGACTTGTTGACTTTAGGTGGTGTTTGAAAGAAGTGGAGGCAGAGCATCAGGCTATAGGTGCGAAGAAAATTCAGGTATTCCATGGGCTTTAATTCCTGCGACAACAAATGCCTCTATTCGCTGGGAAAAACTAAGCATCTCTGATCTTGGAATTACTCGGTTTAACACAAAACCATCATAAAGCTGGTTCTGGAAAAACATTTTATACCCCGGAACTTCTTCTAAGCTAGCAGTTTGCAGGCCAGAAGGCTCCGCGAAATCTGAAGTTATTTCAACTATTTGACAATGATACTCACCAAAGTCTCGTTGCCTCCATTTTCTAGTCCAGTTTCTGTACATGGCCCATATCTCACATCTATTTGTCAGGAAGATGGACAATTGATGTTGATCATAGTTGTGTGTTCATTGTAATATTGATAGTTTGGTAATAATGTAAAGTTGTAATCTGAACGTTGGTACTGGATTGTAGCGTTATAGGCTCTACAACTTACCATAGTTTGATGTATTCACTATAGTATGTTGTGATGTATTTTCTACACGATTTTGATATATCTATACAGTATTGTGATGTACCTACAGGTGTTTATAGTGTTAATCTGTTTTAGTTTACCCTTCAAAAATAGACACCAATGCATCCCTTGATCACAATACAAAGAAAGCTGGTTGCGCAACTATATGCAGGGACTGATTTGGCAACTGGAGTGAAGCAATGTTGTGGAAGGGATAATGTGACTCCTCCATAGATTTAGAACTAATGGTTGTTAATTTTGCACTGCAGTGGATTATTGGCAGGAATTCAGAAAGTTGTACTACGAATTTCAGTTACTGAAATCTGCAGCTGTTAGAAGTAGTGGCAGTTAAATTTGCACTGCTGTGAATTATTGACAGGACTTCGGAAAGTTGTACTACGAATTTTGGTTATCGAGTGTAAGCAGGTGCTAGAAGAAATCTGTAGCTGCATATCTAATAGCACTTAAGTTTGCACTGCAGTGGATTTTTGACAGGTATTTGGAAAATTGTACTACATATTTTGGTTACTGAGTATAAACAGGAGCTAGGAAAAATCTGCAGGGAGGAAAACTGAAAGACTAGATTGAAATTGAATAAATCAGTCTGGCAGCAAGCATGGCTCATCAAATCAGGCCGGTAGAAATTGTAGGCCGATAGAAATTTAAACCAAACGTAAACGAGACAAGGAGCCACCATCATGATATAATTTTAACTCACTCTGACTGAAGTACTCTCCACCAAGACAGGCTGACAGCAAATTATACTCATAAAAATAAACTAGCTGGTATAAAAAACTTCAAACAACAGACTAAAACAGCTAGCGAACCAAAATGACTAGTGAAAACATATCACCCCTGTCGGCAGAAGAACTTCAAACAGTAAGGTAGTCCTATTGCTTTCTAAACACCGCATATTAAAAAGTGAAACGAGCAAGTTAACAGATCCATACCAGCAGCAATTCAAACGGTATACAAAAGGATTAGGATTGTGTGACTCTTCAGAGTAGGATGGTAGTAAATCACTAAGTTAATAGGCTGGTAGCGAATCAAGTGACTGCTGGTAACACAAAACTAATAAAGACCGGTTGGAAGCATACTGATAGCTACTGACATTACAGGGACAAACCAAAAGCAGTAAGGAACACAAATACACATCAGACAAGCGGAATGTGAATCAGAGAAAATGAATGATACTAACCTTGGTGTTGCTTTTTACATTCCCATAACCGAATTCATCCTCACTACCCTCATTCTCCGGCATATACTCATCATCACCATCTTCATTTGAAAGCCCTTGGTTGTCATCCCATGTGTTCATTGCAACAATATTATTAGCGAATGCCTTGGATTTATCATATATTTGGGTTGCCAAACTTCCTCTTCCTTGAGCTGCCATAAACTCTGCATTGCGTTTCAACTTCTCTAGTCTTTGTCTTTCATAATCCGGTAACACATTCTTTTGAAGGATAGATATAGCTTTAATCCCCTTCATCTGCAATTTTTGGAAAACATTATACAAATGAGAAAGAATCATTATATATTAAGAGCCATGATAAAAATAAAAAATTAAACTCAACATATCAAGGGACATCATATAATAACAAGCAAAAAGAAAGCAACATAATATAACAAGGGGCATCATATAATAACCCAACATGCTATTCAACATCCTACCATCAGAAAGTTCTGTGGGAAGGTTGTGGACAGCATAATACCAACCATTCTTGGTTGGATCTTCTACATAAAAAACTTGACGTGCTTGAGATGCCAAAATAAATGGTTCTCCTCCACAAATTGTCTTATTCTTGTTAACCATTGTAAAGTCATCATTCGTTTCTGAGTGAAACCACACACATCTAAACAAGACGACACGGAAATGACCATGATAAGATAGCTCAATGATATCGTCTAGAGAACCGTAATACGCAACATCGCCCAGAATGGGATTATCATCTTTGCTACTAGAAAAACTCGGTGTTAAAGCTGTTAAAGTAACTCCATGGTTTTGACATACAGAATTTGCATCGCGCTTCATGGTGTGGAAGTGATAGCCATTGACAGAGTACCCGGTGTACCTTTTTGCGACAAATGAAGGCCCTTTTGATAACCATTTAACATGGTCAGATACTACCTCACCCTGTTCAAGCTTATAAGTAACTTTCTCCTTAAACCAATCCATGAATTTCTTGCTATGATTTTGAGCACTATCCCATTTTCTTTTCCGGTGAGAACTTATAGATGCCATGTGATCACTGTGGGGAAAAAAATATCTTAGTACTAGTAGCCTATGATGATAGTTATGTAATATACAAAAAAAGGATGAAAATATGTTTTTATTAGAATTTATTTTACCTGATGTATTCCTCAATTTCCTCACAACTAGAATTGAATAAGACATATTGATGCGCTTGAGCCCAAGTAGCATGATCAATCATAAACCCATCCTGGTTCTTCTTTGTGGTCCTTCCCTTTCCCCTAGTAGGTCGGCCAATATTAGGAAAGAATGGTTGTGAGATATTAGGCTTCACAATATTTGAAGGAGTGTTTGATTGATTTATGTATCTATCACAAAATCTAAGACATTCTTTGGCCCAATATGCTTCTGCCATTGAGCCCTCGGGGTAAGCTTTGTTTCGAACATCATCCTTTAACTCATGAAGATACCTCTCAATTGAGTACATGCACCTGCTACAAACAGGACCACCCAACCTAATTTCTTCCACCAAATGAACAGGTAAATGGACCATCACGGTAAAAAATGAAGGAGGGAAAATTGTTTCCAGTTGACAAAGAGATTCAACTATCTCATGATGGAGATTATCAAGATCTCGAGGGTTAATAGCTTTATTCCATATGCCTTTGAAAAAATGGCATAATCTTATTAAAGGAGTTGCAACATCTTTAGGTAATGTTGTTTTCAAAGCAATTGGAAGCAAGTAATGCATACAAAAATGAGCATCGTGGCTCTTATAGCCCGTGATCTTCCCTTCATTAACTTGTACACAACGAGAAATATTAGAAGCATAACCCTGTGGTATCTTTGCATTCTTAATGATCCGGCAAAACAAACGCTTCTTTTCTAATGTCAACCAGAATCGCGATCTCGGAATTTCTTCATCATCGCCTTCTCCAATAGGTTGAAGCTCCGGCATAATCTTAAGAACTTTCAAATCACGAAGAGCACTCACATGATCCTTGGTCTTCAAAGGAATGTCTAACAATGTTCCGATGATGTTATCAAATATATTCTTTTCCATATGCATAACATCAAGATTATGGCGGTTAGTGCAATGCTTCCAATAAGGCAAGTTAAAAAGTATTGGCAACTTTCTCCACGGAACTTCTTCATTTGGCTTTTTCTTTTGCTTCTTTCCAAATTCATTTGGAAAGTCTCGTAGTAGCTCCTCAATTTCAGTTCCTTTCAATCGAAGAGGTGCAGTTCTCTCCTCGATTTCACCGTTGAAATTTCTCTTATCATGGCGCCAAGGGTGGGCTGGATCTAGAAATATACGAGTTTCCCGGTAGGAAAATTTACGGCTATGGTCCAACCATCGTGATTGTGTGTCGTAATGACAACAAGGACATGCTTTGCTCCCTTTAGTGCTCCAACCAGACAACATTGCATAAGCCGGAAAATCTGAAACAGTAGACATCAAAGCTGCATGCATGTCGAACCTTTTATTTGTCGAAGCATCATATGTTTCCAACCCAAACTCCCACAAATCTTTAAGATCTTTGATTAGTGGTTGTAGATAGATGTCAATATCATTGCCAGGGGATAAAGGGCCGGGAATAAGTAATGCTAACATTAAAAACTCAGACTTGGTGAGCAACCATGGAGGCAAGTTGTAATTAATCAAGATGACTGGCCAAGTACTATGTACAATGCTCATCGTGTGAAATGGATTAAATCCATCTGTAGCTAACGCTAGCCTCACATTGCGAGGTTCTTCAGCAAACTTCGGGTACAACTTATCAAATTCCTTCCAAGCTTCACCATCCACTGGATGTTGTAAAAGACCATCTTTTTCACGTTCATTTGCATGCCATGTCATGTACCTTGCGGTTTCTTGGCACATAAATAACCTCTGCAACCTCTTCTTGATTGGAAAGTACCTTAGTATTTTGGCTGGAATTTTATGGGGCTTTTCATCTACATTGTCTTTATCACTTGATTTCCACCTCGGACTATTACAAACATGGCAACTTGTTGCATTTGCATTTTCCTCCCAATACAACATGCAATCATTGGGGCATGCATCTATCTTAGTATAATTCATCCCTAAAACTTTTAACCCATTTTTCGCCTCATTAAAAGAAGAAGGCAACTTTGCATCATCAGGCAGCGCTTCCTTGAAAAGTTCTAAAAAAGCATCAAACCCATCGTTGCACAGCTTATAATCACACTTGAGAATAAATAGCCGGATTGTAAAGGCAAGTTTAGAAATTTTTTTACAACCCGGATACAACTCTTGTTGACCTTCTTCAATTAGTTTCAAAAACTTCTTTGCATCTTCATTTGGCCCCTCTCTTAAAGAATCATTCAACAACCCCTCTATGCGATCGTTAATATTAGGAGATACATCAGGATCAACTGTCACATTTTCTCTTTCGTTGTCCGCCCCTACTATGTCTAATCTAGGCACAAAACCGTTGCAAATTATATGTTCTTTAATAACATTAGTGTGATGCCAAAAACGATAATGACAAATTTCACATGGGCAACAAATTTGATTTCCTTGTGACTTGGATGCAAAAGTGTTTTCAATGTACTCATCAACTCCTCGTTCATATTCATCACTCCATCTAGCAAATGTCCACCACTTTTTATTTCCTTTATCCATTACTCTAATTAAAAGACATGACAACAAAACAAATACTCCATTAAATTATGCAAATAAGAAAACAAATTAAATGCAAAGTTTAACTAATCACAACATCTTACAATATTTTATATATTATATAATAATAATACAAAATTTCAAAGCAACACTAAAGGCACCCAAATTGCAAAGATCAAACACTTTCAATTAGGATAAATGTGCTTATGTATAATACGTTGATACTTGCCCATTTATGACTATCGTAAAAGAAAAGCATTATGTTTTTATAATCCCATTTAAATTGAAAAAGATAGATACTATTCAAAATCAAATAAAAATTAATTAACCATTTAAATTAAAACTAAATTGAAAACATATGACTAATCATACAAGCTTTCTGCTTGATAAAGGGATGTTGTAAATGCAATACTCCGTATAAAAAAATTGCACTCTTCAACTGAAAAAAAAACAATTTGCATTAGAAAAAACAACAATCAACTGTCCCATTACGAAAAAAAAAACAATTTGCATTAGAAAAAACAGCAAGTGATGATGTGTTTATGAAATTATTTTTCTTTTAAGGTGGTTAATTGTATAAGAATTGAAAGGATATTGTGAAACGACATGAGGAATAAAACAGAAAAAATGTACTAAAAAATATAAACAAACATGGGACATGTGGCACTCTAAATGTCCTTTAAACATCCTTATAAGTAAATAGTAGTATAGATTATGATCACCGGTTATGGTAAATTTGGTCTAGGGAAGGAAGCAGTCGTTCTTTTTATGCTTTCTGAAAACGTAAAACCTGATCGAATAACTTACTTGGCGATCCTATAAGCTTGTAGCCATTCAGGTCTCATAAAATAATGTAAAGAATACTTCTTAACATCAGATAGGCCAAGGACGTCATGGCAGACCCAATGTCAGGCCGGAGGTCCGAACTAAGGTGTGACATCTAACCCATTATACACAATCTGAACGAGGAAGAAAAGGACCAGTTTCATCCATCCTTGACCCTATAGAACCCCTTCCACGTTTAACCCTTCCATCAGTGGATAATTCAGGTTTGGAAGTGAAGGATATGAATCTGGTGGTGGAGCACTATTCTTGCATGGTTGATCTCCTAGGCCGAGCTGGGCGGCTAACTGAAGCTAGAAATATGATAGGGAACATGCCAATGAAACCAAACATAGAGGTGTGGCAGAAATTGCTGAGTGCTTGTAAAGTTCATGAGGACTTGGAACTCGGAAAAGAAATAGGAAAGATCATCTTGGATTTAAACGGAAATAATCCAGTCAATTATGTTTTGATTTCAAACTTTTATGCTAATGCAGGCTACTGGAAGGAGTGTCAGAAGCTGAAAGAAAGAGTAAGACTGAAAGGGTTAAGGAAAGAAGCAAGCCAGAGTGGGTTGAGATAGACAAAGAGGTCAATTTCTTTTATGGAGGAGATGATAGACATCCACTAACTGATAAAATACATGATTTGTTGAAAGAATTGGAGAGAAGATTGAAACAAGAATTGGGATATTCTATTCATCGTGTAATGTCTTTCAAGGTGCAACAGGAGATGTAACTGCAGGGGAATTGATAGAGCTTCCTGGTGGTAGGAGGATTACAACACCTCACTAAGTCACACCAGCTCTACACATCTATTCACATAAATCACGCATCCAACATCCTCTACACACTCACACTCCATGAACATACCAACATCTCACTAAGTGTTACAGCAAACACAAATGACATACAAGTGGGAGAAAGGAAAAACATGATAATTTCTACTAGGCATTTCATCGAACAAGTGGTGGGCATTGTTGAAATTACAGATTAAAACCAAAAAAATTAAGTACAACAGTACAACATCTATTCAATTTCAATTATTTAGGTTCACAATCATTTGAGGCACATCATACAAGTAATTTAGTGAAAATTGAAGATATTTTAGGGTTTAAAAGATGAACAAAATTAAAGAGTTGGAGATGAACAGACTACATGAGAGAAGGAGATGTCTCTGTGAGAGTATACTTGACGCTCTAAAATCAAAATTGCAGCAACGTCGTGGAGATTGAGAGGCGATGATTGACAATTTCAAGACTTTTTTTTTCTTAATTAGTTGTTTTATTTCGTTTTCCAGAAAATTTAGAGGAATTGAGAAGAACGAAGAAGAAGATTTGGGGAAGCAGAGAGTTCCGGCTATGAAGATTGAAGGTTTTTTTTAGGTTTGAAATAATTGGGTATTTTGTCTGAGGAAGAAGAAGAAGGCGCGATAAGGGTATTAGAATTTTCACGAAAATTTAGGATGGAATTTACTTTCGCGCTCTGTAGAATTGGCAAGGTTCGAACTAGAAATTTCAATAAAAATAGTACAACCATTGCTATAGTCAATAAAACCGTTGCAGAAGTCCTACACCGTTGCAAAAACCCTTGCAATAGAGAAATCCGTTACAAAAACCGTTGCCATAACATTAACCGTTGCATTCACCCGTTGCCATAACATTAACCGTTGCATTCACCCGTTGCCTATGCTCGTTTATGTAGTAGTGGGATTTTAATTAATACGTAACTCTTATTTCCGAATCCTATTAGGAATAGGATTCTCGCAGTTTTCTATCTCATTTAGGATTTATGTTGGAATGCAACACCTAATTCTGATAGGTTTCTATCTTTTATGACTTGCCACTCTTAGAAGCTACTTTTTACGGCAGTTACTATTTTTAGTAGGTTTCCATAAATAGCAGGTTTCGGGTGAAATGAAATGGGGAATCGAGATTCGTTTATTTTATAGGAGATGCGTTGTCAAGTGGAGTTTTTATGCTTTCATCATCGAACCTTTCCCTTACGGGAATGGGGACAAGAGTATGTGTCTACAGGTACGTGTTTTTTCCTAATTCTTTATGGATTAGAACTCTGCAATTCTATCTTTCCACGAACTCTTCCCTATAAATACAGCCCTAAATTTGACGTGAAAAGGACACACAACACAATTATATTCTGAGTATTGACTCCAACCCTTAGCCTAAGCCTCACGCTGCGAAACTGTTCACGCGTTCTGTCGCAATCGATCCATAAATCGAACAGAACGTATCCTGTCCCATAATTGTGATTCGTTAAATAAAAAGGAGAAATAGCAAAACCAAAGTGGTTAGTTTTCTGAGAACCGTGACGCACCTCTCAAGGGTGCGTCGTAATGTGTCCCTTCTCGATGATTTAATTGCTTTCCTCGCCCTTTTTATGAACTGTTAAACTAACTAAATCTGATTGTTCTATCACGCCTAACAAATATAATATTTTTGGGAAATTGGATTATCATGCTAGGTCCCTTAATTCAATCTAAATCAGATAATCGCGATCGATCTAGTATTATATGTTGCATATTGCTAAAATCAACTCAGATTAGTTTAATAGTTAGCGCATGTCCCTTTAATTATTTATGCTGAGCTAGTAAGGATATCCTGCCTCTGGAGTTATCGACGAGCGAAGTACTCCTCTCGGTAGTTACAGTCCCCCGAACCCTCAATCTCTACCTTGCGGGTGTATATTGAGAGATCCCCACACCAGGGATCACAAGGGAACCTACGGCCGTCGTGGTCAAACATAATTGCACTCTCTTTATGTCACGATAACCGGGTTTTGTCAGTTTTCTCATTGTCGTTAAAAACTGAATTGCGACTCCTATATTACTAGTCAATTGGGTGTATACTCACAGGAAATCCAATTACACTTGATTGAATAAAAGAATCGTCACACTCACGAGGGATGAGGTCACGCATTAGCCTCGTGCTTTTTCGACCCCCTCACAGTTATCAACACCAAACCCTAGCCGATTGAGCAAACAAGAAAAAAGAACGAATGTCATCCCTCATTAAGGTAAGTATCACAACTATCCAATTCGTATGAATACATGATTGACTGTTTGTTTGAAAGTATGTTAATGGGGGAAGTTTATTAATTATAAGGTTAGTTGATTATATTATGAGGGTTCCTTTTCCGGTTTGGTTCTTTCGTAGGTTAGAGCAACAATTACGGAGTATTAATTTGACTGCGGCAATTCCCATGTGCTTCGCTTTTGGATTTAAGTTTGTTATTTTAATGAATTCAATTCATAACTCAATTACCATCTTTAAGAAATATGCTTTATCGTTCAAAAAATAAGGAGTATGCTTTATCATATTTTTTCATTGGTTATGTATTAGAAATATGCTTTATCGTTCAAGAAATAAGGAGTATGCTTTATCATATTTTTTCATTGGTTATGTATTCGGAGCTGCAATCATGTTTAGATTTGATATTAGCTTCAGACGACTGACCGGTCAATCGATCATAAAACTAAATATGGTATGATTGGACTTGTCAAACGGGTCGGCGGGGTCGGGTTTTAAAAAATTATTTTCGTGTTCGGGTTAGATCGGGTCAGTCATTTTCGGGTTCGGGTTTACAAATGCTTGTTCAAGACCCAGAACTTTCGGGTTCGGGTCGACACAACTGGTTGAGAGATTTTAAAACGCGCATTATATTTTCATTAATTTAGGTGATAAATATACAAAATATGGGCACAAATTAACAAATTTTCCTACACAAGTTTATATTTAGTCAAATTCAACATTAAAATGGCGTATAATTCAAATTAAAATCATCTTACACACAATAATAGTAAAAACAACGTGTTTATTATGCTTAAATTTTCTCATAATCTCTTTTGTTACTATAAATACAACGATTTTCAATCGGTCGGGTCCAAAACGGGTTTGGTCTGGTTTTGACCCATTACTTTTTGGGCTGCTCGAGTTCGGATAAAATCGGGTTACGGGTCACAAAATCTTGTACAGGACCCAACATTTTCGGGTCGGTTTTCGAGTCGGGTCGATTTTTGACAGGTCTAGGTATGATATAATCAGATTGTTTTGGTATGAGCTCCCAGGGAACATATTATTCTAAGTACATATTTCTACCTGATTACTTATTACATTATTTGACCCATAATATGTATATATTCTTTGAAATACAATACTAAATTACAATTTGATATAGGAATAATTGCTTTAAATAATCCAACCTTTCGACGATTTTCCGTTAATAATCCAACCTATCGATTATTATTTAATAAACTAACCTTTATACCCCATCTTCTTTTATTGCACCCATCAGGTAAAATATCCGGTAAAGCAGGTCATATGCCCACGTGGCATGCTGCCATTAGTCCATTATAATTTATTAATTTTGTTTGTTTTTCCCTTTCTTTTCTCTTTTCTTTTCTTTTTCTCTCTTTTCCCTAACACCATGAAACTATCCAGCTACCGTAAAAATACCGCCACCAATTTCAAAGCCTCAACTTGCCGCAGCCGGTTCTTGACCCCACCGCCGCATGCGCCTGAAACACATAACTCGTTGGCTCCTGTGCGGGTTTTTTTTCTTTTTGCATATCGAAATTTTTGATTCAACCCAAATGTGATTCCTCTTGACATTGGGAAATTCATGAACCTCTGACCAAATAATTCAGATCCAGACTCACAAATTAAACTTTTTGATGAATAATTTAACCAAAATATGCCTAGAAATGTCATAATTGTGAAATCTTATCAAACTACCAATTCCGATCATATTTAACAAAAAGTTCTCATCTTTTTTCATCATTAGAAAATCACAACAACCCAGATGCAAACTAATTTTTTTTAAAAGTACATAAATTCATCTAAAACATGCAATCAATTGACCACCAAAAAACTTCAAAAAAAATCACATCTTTTTCATCATTACCCATGGACAAAGTGTCTGGCAGCGTGGGGATAGAGTCATGGGTCGTATTGATGGTGGTGGATGGGCGGTGGTTAGAAAGAAAGGAGAAGGGACTGCCATGGTTGAAGCAGCAACGACAAGAGGAAGAAAGTGCAGGCATGGACGACGAAAATTCAAAGAACTCAAGTGATTGTTGATGCGGACGACGGTGGTGGTT
This sequence comes from Spinacia oleracea, assembly GCF_020520425.1. Classification (NCBI taxonomy): domain Eukaryota; kingdom Viridiplantae; phylum Streptophyta; class Magnoliopsida; order Caryophyllales; family Amaranthaceae; genus Spinacia; species Spinacia oleracea. Next base: position 69,771,717 of record NC_079491.1, on the reverse strand, counting down.
TTCGTTGGTTATTGATGGGTGTCAGAGGTGGTGAAATTGCTCATATGGGGGAGAAGAGAGGAGTATTTTTTAAGGTAATTAAATAAAAACAATTAAAGTTTAATTTATTTTTTTGTGAAAGTGACCCTGTTAGCAGGTAAGTGGTCATTTGGTGCAATAAGAGATGACAGGGTATAAAGGTTGGATTATTAGATAATAATCCATAGGTTGGATTATTAACAGAAAATGGTCGAAAGATTGGATTATTAAAAGCAATTTTTCCTTTGATATATTGTACATGTTTATTATGTAAGTCCTAATTTGCAATATTCACTTGTAATGTGAACTATGTTGAACCTTACAAAATTTGAATTTTTGGCCCTCGATATATATTAGTGGAAATAAAAAAAAATTGTCATGGGTGTTAGATGGTGAAATTCACATAGATGCAAAGGAACCAGGTAATAGAATGAAAGAAGTTATTAAATCTACTAGTCAAAACAAGGCAAAGGGTATGACATTTCGTCGTCATTACCTCCACTAGGATCTTGAGATTGAGTATTTGGCAATAAAAGATTCACAAGTGCTTTGGAGTAATCTAAAGGAAATGTATGACACCAGAAAACTGTGATATTACCCAAAACTCGTTATGATCCGGATTTGTTAAATTTAAGAATACAAGACTTTAAGTCAGTAAGTGAATATAACTCAGCTATGTTCAAAATTATTTCATAGTTGAAGTTATGTGGAGAGAAAATCATTGATGCATAAATGTTAGAGAAAAAATATTCTACCTTTCACGCAAATAATGTTGTCCTGCAAACACAATACCGTGAAAAGATATTTAAGAAATGTTCTTAACTTATATTTGTCTCCTTGTGGCTAAAAAAAAATAACGAGCTATTGATAAAAATCACGAAACACGTCCTAACTTATTCTGCTTCATTCCTTGAAGCGAATATGACATCCCCTAATTGGAAAGAAAAATACCACACAACAATAGTGGTTGAGGACGTGGTCATGGATGTGGGCGTAGATACGGATATGGTCGAGGTCGAGGTGGTTCTCTTAAGAACTCATATTCCCACCAGAAGTGGGAGAAAGATGGTAACAAATATGAGAAAGATAAAAAAAAATGAGAATGTGTCCAATGTACGTTATCGTTGTGGAGAAAAAGGGCATTGGCTTATTGAAATAGGGAAAGAATTTATAATAGAATTACTATATAATATTGAAAAACTGAAATATGTGGTTTTGTTCTTCCTTGAAGAAAATTATTTATCGAAGGTGTTATAGGTTGAAATGCAAATATATACCCTTGAATTTTGTTTACAAGTCAAAATAGGTTTAAGACTTAAGTCTGGACGTTTGACCATTAAAGGCCCGCAGAACTTTTGGAGAAGTACAAGAAAATATGACCTAGAAAACTGTAATAGTTTCTAAATCATGTTGTCAAGATACCCTATACATTGTCTTTAAAACAGTTCATGTATTGTATTTATGGTAGACAAAAATAACGAAATCCTAAACAAAAACATTATGATCACGCTCAACTAGGTAAATTATTCCCATAAGTGAATGAGAAATTGTATGACTAGAAATAATGAAGATAATGTCATGGGTGAAATTTTTTCAAAATAAACAAATACACACAAGAAGTGAGATTGTAAATGATAAAAAGTATGTAAAAGTTAATGATGAGAAAACTCAAATTTAATATTTTTGGTTGGTTGCGGAGAAAAATAAAATAAATGATGTATAAAGATAATGAAAACATATGTCTAATAGATATTGTAGCGCGCTATCTGAACCAAATTTATAAATAAATACATGCAAGGATTAGGGGGAGATAGCTTTCAACAAAATAAAAGTAGTAGTATATGATCAAGATTATGATACAACGATGTTGAATTTGGTACAAATATTTGTTCATATCTTATCGACTCACTTTATGAGCATGATATCTTGCCCTTTTCATATAAATATTTATGATCAGTACAAGATTACATCATTTTTTTATGTTCCAAAATTGTATTAATACTCCTGAAGAGTACAAGATATCTTCCATAAGTTTTATATAGATTGTCTTGCCGTTATAATTGAGACACCAGTTTGTGTCGTCACATCACAATATAACAAAGTTTTATATTATCATAATTATAATGATCACTTTGATAATCTAACCAAAAATTAGAGAATGAAACATTTCACACGATATTACATGATGTGATAATTCAGGCCATCCGGATTTAAGAACACCCGTCATGAGAATTTGAAAATTTCTGTCAAATAAAAGTTTATGTGCTGACACTCCCTCACATGTACTATATATTCAAAGGTAAGACATAATTATGAGGTTGAGTTGTGTTTCAATCGAAAATTTATAATGAATCGATTGAAAAAATAAATATGTAGAAGAGATGTTAATGATTTTGAAAAATTGTATAATGATAGGTGTTTTGAAGTTCACCATGATAGTAAGTGGTCTGAAGTTCACCGTAGTGATAGTAGGTGACTTGAAGATCACCAAGAATTTTAACTTAATGCAAGTGTTTTGTGATTGATTAAAGTATCATAAATAAGTATTATAAATCTCTTGATTAGGGCAATCATATGTCAGCACGGAAAGGAAAATATGAACAAAACAACTGCATATTGCATCACTCCCCATAATCAATGTTGATTTCCAGAAGAGACAAAAGTATGAAAAATTTATCAAAATACACGTTGAAAAGTGTATTATTTAGTTGGTGAAGAATTTTATGCCCCTAATATATTGAAAATATTTTCCCAACTTAGGGGGAGATGAGCTAGAATAAGTTGGCAAAATTGAAAGATAATAAATTGATCCTCATATGAGTAAGTGTACATGCCACTTTTATATCCTCGAAGTATGTTTGGACATAAATATCTATGACTTGACTGTGTTAAGTTGTTACATGCTCAGAGGCATAAAGGTGTGTAATGGTCATATATAGTGCTCGATGCATGTTACATATATTAAGTGTTGGGAGATATTTATCTTGGCAATATTTATTTAAATATTTACACCTGAAGTGTAGATTATATATACGGTTCCAACATAGTGCGAAATAAATTTATATGAAAAGGGCAAGATAGTGCAATTGATGATATTATCGAAAACAAAGAAAACACTAATATATAGTGTATGAAATACCCTTGAAGTGGTATAGATATCCGAACTAAAATAGATGACCTATGAGCAAAGTTTAATGGTACCGATTTAATATGTATTCATATATCATCGATGAATAGCATGCAAAATGTATGTTAACTTATTCTTGATAATGTCGGTATATGATGGAACCGATATGCATATGCAAAAGTAATGAACTTGATAATGGGGATTTGAAATATATGTTCTTGTTAATGTCGACATAATCATAATAATCAAAATGAGCTCATGGACCCAAAGTCCAAAACGTTATGGATTTTATAATTCACATTGTACAGTGTCTTGCATTTTAAGTCTTGCATTCATGTGCATGTGTAAGTAATAGATAAATGCATCATTCATCATACATTTAGTTCATTTTATATTTTATCATTGTATGATTTTGATTTATCCAGTTATGAATTTTATTTGTATACAAAAGTTTTAAAACTATTATCACAACGTACATGAATATGCATCCAAAGCATAATAAAACAAATTTGCAACTTTGGTAGAAATTTTTAAGAGGGGATTCTTACTTCGTTGGGCTAGTAGTTGCAAAAGAAGTATATGATGTTGATTTAATAGCATGTTATGATTCATGCAAATAAGAGTTCCTGAAGAGCTTATACATGACATTCTTAAACATCTAGCCCTTTCAGTTTTGCATATAAACATCCCAACATTGATAAGAGATTATCAAAACTCTAAAAGAGTGTTATTGAAATGTCGTCTCAACCTGTATTTTGAGTACTTGAGAGTTTTAAAATATACATATTAATTTATTAATGAAAGAATTCTTGTACATATATGAATCATCTTAAAATATAAGATAAAGGTATGTAATGTTCTTCAAATGGATATTATGTTGTGGTCCAGAAGAACAATAAATATCATTATTATATCTCCAAGTTGGACGATGATATTGTTATTTATCATGTATTGCTATGAAAGTATGACCAAAAAAATTTTAATCAATATTGATCGAAAACTACCATTTATGACCTCCAGCAGAAGATATATATGTCCAATATGTATGGATAAGTTTTGTAATTTCATGTACAAGAAAATATTTTAATCTCAGGTGAAGCTAAAGTATTATTATATTATGCATCAGGGAACTCGTAAATAAATGTATCGAATGAGATAGAGAAAAGCTCATGATTTTACAGGTATTATTTTCAAAACATTGGTGATATAAATATTCAGATTCAAGTTAAACTATGGAGAATCAAATTTCAAGGAACTCCATGATGCTGCATTTGAGAAGCTATTCAACAATATTGGATTGATTGCACTAAAAGATATCAAATGATGTATTCATCAGGGGGAGAAATACGCGTTGCACTCTTTTTCCCTTAACCAAGGTTTTGTCCCACTGAGTTTTCCTGGTAAGGGTTTTAATGAGGCAACATCTCAAACGTATTATGAAGATCACAAATTCTTATTTACAAGAGTTGTACAATAAACATTGTACACCGAAGTAAAAGTTAACTCAAAATGCTTAAAAGTTAAGGTTATATATGTAAAAGTTATCTTTTTTTAGTGATAATTTTTTTCATTTTAATAATACTTATTTCTTCAAAATCACTAATAATGTATAAAATTAATCATTTAACCCTTTAAAATGTTTATCTATCAACTTTTTTTTACTAATATAAAAATTAATCAAAACTAAGTTAAGGTTACAAAAAAATGGGTAAAAGTTATCTTGGTGTACAATAAATTTATTGTACACCTTGTACGCGCAAGACCTTTTGTATGAAGATTGATGTACTCTTTTTCCTTCACTAGATTTTTATCCCACTAGGTTTCCCTAAGTAAGGTTTTAACGAGACATAATCTTCAATAATGTACATCCAAGGGGGAATGTTATGAAATATTGTGTGGATGCCCATTATACCCCTAGTATATTTCCGGAATTTTTAGATCTTAAGGTTTATTGTTCTCCAAGAAAATCCTATTCTAATGTATGTATATATACCCCATTGTTTATGGAATAATACACACAGTTGTTCTATCCCACTTTCTCCTTTCTTTTCTCTGTATTTCACAACACTTAATTAATTTTAGTTGATTAAAATAAATTAATTATAATTTGTTCAAGGTTTTAATTTTATAAATAATTAGTATAACATTAATCATATTAATTAAACTAATAAAATTAATTTCCGAGAAAAATTATAAGCACGAAATTAAAATTAATTAAGTTCGTTGCTCAACGAAAATTAAACGTCCACCATTGGGCCAAGGCATGGCCATGGGCGTGCAGCCCATTCCTCGCCAAGCCTCAACACAGCAGCAGCCATGGGCCGCGTGCACAGATGCAACGCCCATGGGCTAGCTTGTTACGCACATAGCAGCACAACAAGCATCGCAACACAACAGCGAGGCATAAGCCATCACTCGCTGGCTCGCCCCAGCGCGCGCTGGCAGGGACGCTTGGCGTAGCGTGCATTCGAAAAACTAAAACCTCCAAAAAGTCATAGTTAGGATTCGAATTTGGGAATTCTGGGTACGGAAAAAAAATATTGTTTTTGTCAAAAATTTAAAACGTCGTTTACATGTGGAATATTCTATAAAAACATAACATTCCAATCATTATTGACAAAACTGCCGAAAATCCTGCGAACATATAATTAAATAATCGCATGACTTTTTAATTAATTACACCAAATTAATTCACCCCTTTAATTCTTTGAAAATTTGTAAAATTTAATCAATGTTAACGAAAATTTATTATGTAATTAATTAGAGGCTCTGATACCACTGTAAGGTTATGAACAATATAATTTATGCGGAAAAACCATAAAGCTAGAATCCAAATTAATTGTCACATAATCAATTAGCATAATTTGATACACATACTATGTAATGCGTGCCTTTCTTAGCTGCTCCCGAACCGAACAAGAACAAGTATAGAGCTCCAAATGTCGCCCTTCCATAGATAGCCCACAACATGTTCGGACCCGCCTTAGGTTCAACTAACTAGGATATAATCTAAGGTTTTTATGCACTCGGGAACTCACAATAAGTGATAGGAAAAAGTATTGAATTTATTGAATTCAAGTTGTGATTTATATTATAAATTTATGGATCACATATTTATAGGGGAATAGAGTAGTCATGTCCTACTAGAATTAGATTTACTAAAACCCTTAGAATTAGGATTAAGTCAATCTCAAATTCTTAGCCTTTTAGGTATATCCAAATACTTAGGTATTAAGATTATCATAAAGTTCTAAATCAAGTAGGATAAGGAACGGATAGCTTGTGGCCCAAGCCACTTGCCACGCAAGTAGACTTGGGGCCTAAGCCACTTGTCGCGCAAGTAAACATGGGGCCCAAGCCACTTACCGCGCAAGTAGACTTGGGGCCCAAGCCCATGATCCAAGCGGGCAGCAGCCTTGGCGCGCAAGGCTTGCCTTGCTTCCTTGACGTGCAAGGCTTGCCTTGCTGCCTTGACGTGCAAGGCTTGCCTTGCTGCCTTGGCGCTTGCCTCAAGCTCACACGCGTAGGCCTCGCTGGGCTTTGGGGCCTGGTGTTGGCGTTTGTCCTTGCGCTCGGTGCTGCCGTTGGGCCTTGCGCCTGGCGTTGGCCTGTCAAGCCTTGCGGGCTTGCTCGTCGAGCGATGGGCTGGCTCGCTTGCTGGCCTGTCGCTCGTCGTGCTTTCGATTCATTTTCCGATTCCATAATTTATTTCTGATTCAAACAATATTTACGTTTCCGATAATATTTCCGATTCCGATAATATTTTCCGATTTCGACAATATTTCACATTCCGATAATATTTTCGTTTCCGGCAATTCTGATTCCGTCAATATTTCTATTCACTTAATATTTTCTGAAACGAACCATATTTCCGTTGGTAATATCTTCGACTTCGATAATATTTATATTTCCGTCATGAACCATATTTCTCTTTCAGGCAATATCTTCATTTCCTGCAAATATTCTTTCTTTGCCTTATGATGATTTTAGCTCCCAATGAAACCAACATCCATCATTTCCGAATGTCCATAATCAGAGTATTTCGTGAATATTATATTCACCTAAATACTTGATATGTTCACGTACTATTTGTGTGACCCTACGGGTTCAGTCAAGAGTAAGTTGTGCCATTAATATTATTAATTCCACTTGAACTGAAGAGGTCTCTAGCTAGGCATTCAAATCACTTGATCTCACTAAGTAATTAACTTGTTTAATTAATACTGAACCGCATTTATCAGACTTTAGTAAAAATGCATTAAATGCAAACTTGGACCAATGGCATTATTTCCTTCATAGAGTCCTTCGCAACGGGGTAAGAGTATTCACGACAAACCTAGCACGCATTGATTTGTCCCACGCAGTATCGTCATCCTCAATATCCACAACCTCGCCTATCCTACCCGCCAATAGTCTAATATTCTCTAATATCCTCCGCCCGAACGGTAGGTCATAGATTTTAATCTAGAACAGGTGTTTGTGAAGCACTACGTCCGCTGGTTGTACACCACTCTACAGTTCTTATAACACAATCAAGTGATGAACAAAGCACCATTGTCTCCCATTTAAAAATTTCTCCTTATCCCTCCAATGGAAGAATTGAATAATGAACAACCCATTCTCAATTTCACGAAAAATTGCTCTTTTGGACAGGGAGCATACCTGGTTCATCGTATTTTCATAGCCCCAAAGTTATAGACCCTCTCATTTTGTATTTTCCCACCAATGAAAGTTCGATTTTATCATCCACCTTGTTATCTGATCCATCTACCCTTCGATGATCTCATCTTTGTGAGCACCTCTATGATAAATCGTCTGCTATGATGCAGGGAAGCTTGCTCTAGGGCAAGGGGGGACTTGGACTACGCAAGGAGGACCTCAAACCCTAGTCGTCGCGAGGGGAAAACTTTCGAATCTCACACTAATTAATCATTGGTCATTATCTTTTGTACGTATAACCCCCTTATTAAAGGGCGAAAAAGATAGTTCATTTAATCCACGCCCACTCAATTTCATTTCCAATCAATAATTGGCCATAGTAAACTTTTGGTCTAGTATATCTTTATTTTAAATCAAAATCTTAAGTAATGTGATATTTATTTTTGGTTGAAAAGGTCATTTGATATCTATATTATTAAAGAAGAGTATTGGGGAATGTGAGGGCTCCAAAACCACAATCCTCACCTCTCATTCTTTGTTATTTAAGGAAACTTAGTAAATAAAATAACTAATAAATCAGCAAAAACACCCCTCACACAATTAATGAGGAGACTAAATTGGAAATAACCATAATAAAGGGTAACTAATAAAAATGAAAGAATAAGGAATTATTTAAGAATAATTATTCACTTTTAAATTTCATGACAAATCTATGGTACAAAATGAAAACGTTGCATATTTTAGCTTCTATATAAAAAATATTAACATATTTTAGCCTTGGAAGATCGAATTCTTGATGAGTCATATTTGTATAGGGTATTTTAGGCACATTTAGGTTGCATTATTAGGCATTTATTTCATTTTAGTTGCATTTAGGGTCACATTTGCAGAAGTTATCGTGTCGTACTCTATTACGCACCGTTTGTGTTTTCTTTAATGTTTCAGGTGATTTTACGGTCATTTGGATGTTTTCGGAGTGTTATGAGTTGATTTGGATGATGAACGGATGGGATGTTGACTTGTGGATCATTACATGTCTCTAGGGATAATTTTGAGTCAACAACGAAGCTAAACGCAATTTTTTTAAGCATCAAAACGAACAAGCGTTCCCTCTCTTGATGATATCTCAAGAACTACATGTCGAAATCAGACGATTTTGACCGGAATAGAAAGTAGGTTTCAAGAGCTTTCCAACGACAGGTCACACGTCCCTATAGGCATTATAGAACAAGAGTTATGACATAAACAAGATGGCTCGACTATCCGATTCGCCCACAGCCCAAAACAATCGCCCGACTCTTCTCCTTGGACGCGAAAACCAGCGACCGACCAGCGGGCCAGATGGTTTCTCCGTCCAACTGACTTCCGCGCGGAATCATGCGCATTTATTTCGTGATCGTTCAATTAAATCGTAACTTATGTAATTATTATTATTTCCTTTTTTGTTTAGAATTTAGGAAGCATTTAAATACCTCAAGGGAATTCATTTATTTCCCTTATGCTTTTACTTCCCTTATGTTTTTATTCCCTTAGAATCCCTTTTTCACGTCATTTTTCTATTCTTCTCTATTCCATTGTTGAACCCTAGCTTTTAAATATTTCAATTCATCAATCTAGAGGTAATTCAAGAATTGTTTTTTTGCTTTAATTCATTATTATTGTTTTCGTTCATTAGTTTAATTTGTCCTTTGATTATGAAATTCATGTTTGTTATTTCTATCATGTTTGTTAATTCAATTATGAGCGAGTAGTCATTTTCTAGGGCTAAGTAAGGGAAGCCATGTTTATACCATCATTGTTATGCATTAAAGTTTGTAAATTTATAGGTTATGTTTAAGTAATTTCAATTGATTTGTTTTTAATTGTTGATTCACGTAATTGGCCAATATCGTGGGTTAATTATCTAGCTAATAAGAATTAGAATTGAAAAATCATATTCTTAGAGGCTTGGTGCAATTGGAAATTATGATTATATTAGCGATCTTACTGCATATGTTGAATTGAAAGTGTTAAGACCCGACCATAGGATTAACATATACTTTAATTACTCGGCTTAGCTTATTCATTTTCGGATTGATCTGCGTTTTTGGATTGGTATAAGCATGGTGAACCAAACCGATGCCCTAGACCTTTAATTCATTCTAAATTCAACATTTATATTATTTCTTTAGTTTCATTAGTTTATAAACCAAAATCAACTTTCGTTTATTGAAATAGTTTAAAAAATTGGAAAAACTAATAGAATTTGTCTCCCTGTGGGATCGACCCGTATTTGCTGAGTATCTGCTAACAACAGACACCGTGCACTTGCGGTATCACTTTTTAATTCATCAAGTTTTTGGCGCCGTTGTCGGGGAGACGACTAGATTCTATTGGTTTTAGTTTGACTATTTGAACTGTTTCCATTGTCTCATTGGAAGCTTTAGTTCCAATTGAGGCAAATCTCACTGCGTTTTCCTCGTTAGTTGTTTATGCCCAGGTCTGCTAGAACGGGTACCTTGCTTCCTCCCGATCCCGATCTTGGAAAGACCCTTCGACATCTAAAAAAGAAACAGATCGAAGAAGAAGAAGCAGTTAGGGTCCCAAGACTCATATACTCCACCGAGTCACACGACGTCGAAATCCCTAAAATCATATGGGGTGCCTTCGTCGAATAGTGTTCCGACTGGGCTCACAATGCCAACTATTAAGGCAATCAACTTTGAGATCAAGCCCGCTCTAATCTCCATGGTATCTCAAAATCAATACAGTGGTCATCCATCTGAGGAACCCACTAACCATCTGCAAAGGTTCAACCAATTGTGTGGTACTATCAAGCATCAAGGGGTCACTCAAGACCAATTGAAGGTTATGTTTTTTGGTTTTAGCCTTCGTCATAAGGCTCAAACATGGTTGAACGATGTCAAGGAGACAGAGTGGAGTGCTATTTTACAAGCCTTTCTAGAAGAATTCTTTCCACCCAACAAGACTGCTGAAATAAGGTACAAGTTGACTACATTCACGCAAGAACCTAGAGAGTCACTTAGAGAAGCCTAGGATAGATTCAAGGCATTGCAGCGGTCTTGTCCGCATCACAACATTGAAAAATGGTTCTTGGTTCAAATTTTCTACCATGGTTTGCAAGATGATACGAAGAACACAGTTCATTCTACTGCTGGGGGTGTTTTTCTTGACAAAGAAGTGGATGCTGGTTATGATTTTCTTGCTAATTTAGCTGCCAATCATTACAGCACAACCAGAACCACATCTAAGAAGGGCAAGATGGATGTAGATTCCTATGCACTATTGTCCTCACAAGTGGCAGCCTTTAACCTGAAGATCGATTATTTGAAGGCTCCTGGGTCTGGTACTCCCCCAATGAGTATCAATGCTATGTCTAGTGTAGCTCCAGTGACAACTTCTTACTGCGAAGTATGTGGCATCAAGTTTCACTTTGGTCATGAGAGCTCTTATAGTTCGCAGGATATTACGCAAATGGAGCAAGTGAATGCTTTTCAACAGAGACAACCCAATGACCCATATTCCAACTCATATAATTCGGGTTGGAGGAATCATCCAAATTTCTCATATCAGAGCAACAATGTTCAAAATCCTCAACCCCAGCAACAATGGTCACAACCACAGTTCTATCCACCTCAGCCACATGTTTCTAGGCCTCCATTTCAACAAGGAGCCTCACATAATGCTCCCCCATGACTTAATAGGCCCCCGCATCAAGGATATCAACAACCCCCTCAGACCAATGATACTCTAGAGCCTAACATGGGTAATCTGTATAAGCTCATTGCAAATATGCAGAAGACCGCAGAGATAGCTCAAAAGAACCATGATGAGAGCATCAAATAGTTGAAGAATCGGAATAGAATGTTGGAGAATCAAGTTACTCAACTTGTTGACACTCTAACTCAGAGGCAACCGGGTACACTACCAAGGCAACTGTGAGGGGGTCAAAAAAGCACGAGGCTAATGAGTGACCTCGTCCCTCGTGGGTGTGACGATTCTTTTTATTCAATCAAGTGTAATTGGATTCCCTGTGAGTATACACCCAATTGACTAGTAATATAGGAGTCGCCATTCAGTTTTTAACGACAATGAGAAAAACTGACAAAACCCGATTATCGTGACATAAAGGGAGTGCAATTATGTTTGACCACGACGGTCGTAGGTTCCCTTGTGATCCCTGGTGTGGGGATATCTCAACATACACCCGCAAGGTAGAGATTGAGGGTTCGGGGGACTGTAACTACCGAAAGGAGTGCTTCGCTCGTCGATAACTCCAGAGGCAGGATATCCTTACTAGCTCAGCATAAATAATTGAAGGGACATGCGTTAACTATTAAACTAATCTGAGTTGATTTTAGCAATATGCAACATATAATACTAATTCGATCGTGATTATCTGATTTAAATAGCATTAAGGGACCTAGCATGATAATCCGATTTCCCAAAAATATTATATTTGTTAGGCGTGATAGAACAAGCAGATTAGGTTAGTTTAACAGTTCATAAAAAGGGCGAGGAAAGAAGTTAAATCATCGAAAAGGGACACATTACGACGCACCCTTGAGAGGTGTGTCACGGTTCTCAGAAAACTAACCACTTTGACTTTGCTATTTCTCCTTTTTATTTAACGAATCTCAATTATGGGACAGGATACGTTCTGTTCGATTTATGGATCGATTGCGACAGAACGCGTGAACAGTTTCGCAGCGTGAGGCTTAGGCTAAGGGTTGGAGTCAATACTCAGAATATAATTGTGTGTTGTCGTGTGTTTTTCACGTCGAACTTAAGGGTCTATTTATAGAAAAAAGTGGCGTAGAAAGATAGTTTTTCAGGAATTTGAATACGAAACGGATTAGGAAGAGAATCCGTCCCAGGTATTTTCGGCGCCCAGCTCTGGGCGCTGGAATTTTCGGCGCCCAGGGCTGGGCGTTGAAAATAGGGTCTGGCAGAATTCTTTATCAGATTGGACTCTAGAGTACGGAGTTCATTAAGAGACTTAATCCGAGTTATTTGGTGCGTATCAATTTACGACGGAATGCGTTTGGGCCCTTTACGAACTCTAGGTTCGTTATGAGTTTAATTAATACGTTAACTCTTTTATCGAACTGCGATAGGAATAGAATTCCTTTCACAATTTCTCTCTCTTTTAGGATTTATGTTGGAGTGCAACACCTAATTCTGACAGCTTTCTATCTTTTTATTCTTACTACTTTTAGCAACTACCTTTTACGGCAGTTACTATTTTTAGCAGGTTTCCATAAATAGCAGGTTTTCTATAAATAGCAGGTTTCGAGTGAAATGGAAAGGGGAATTGAGATTCGTTATTTTATAGGAGATGCGTTGTCAAGTGGAGATTTACGTTCTCATCATCGAACCTTTCCCTTTCGGGAATGGGGACAAAAGTAGGTGTCTACAGTTAGCCCCCACTTTGACTGAGTCTTGTAGTAAGACGATGGTCAAAGTATTTAGACGGAGTGCGTCACACAAGCCATGGTGTACGTGACCTGTTTTGCGAGGTTCTCACGAGCCCCCGAGTTATAACATTTGACTTAAGGGTCATCACTTGAAGTGTCGACATATCCCTCACGTGTCATTGGGATTTGTCAACTGATGGTATAGAAACTTCCTCACTTTGTCATTGGAAGGATCTAAAGGTGCGTACAAACTCCCTCACTTTGTCATTGGGAGTAGCTACAGATGTTTTCGAAATTAAAGCTATAAAGTGTAATTGGGCCTGGCCAAGCCCAATCACGAGGTAAAAATGTTTTTTAAAGATTCTCATTTTCAGGGCTAGCTAAACGAGAAAACCCCCTTGTTTTTATAGGACGTAAAACGAAGGAAAATTCAGCACCCTTGTTTTTATAGGACGTAAAACGAAGGAAAATCCAGCAAAAGTTATCGCTGCAGCGACTAAGGACCTGCGCGGTTTAATGGCGCAGACCCCGCCGGCTAAAGATGGCGAGCCTGTCCGCTAAGGGTGGACACCCCGTCCGATAGAAGTGGACGAATCTGTTTTTGAAATTTGAAAATAAGGACTTACGCGGTTTGTGACGTAGACCCCGCCGGCTAAAGATGGCGAACCTTGTCCGCTAAGGGTGGACACCCCGTCCGATAGAAGTGGACGAATCTATTTTGAAATTTGTTTTGCTTTTTTGAAAATAAGGACCTACACGTTTTATGACGTAGGCCCCGCCGGCTAAAGATGGCGAGCCTGTCCGCTAAGGGTGGACACCGCGTCCGATAGAAGTGGACGAGTCTGTTTTGAAGTTCGTTTGTTTTTTTTTTTGAAAATAAGGACCTACGCGGTTTGTGACGTAGACCCCGCCGGCTGAAGATGGCGAGCCTATTTTGAATTTGAAGACTTTATTTTTCGAAAACTGAGGACCTGCGCGGCTAGTGACGTAGACCCCGCCCGCTGAAGGTGGGCGAGCCCTGTCCGCTAAGGGTGGACGCCCCGCTCGCTGAAGGTGAGCGAACCTGAATTCGTCTTTTCGGTTTGGAATTTACGTGTCGCGATCTTGCCCGATTGAGGTGGGCAAGTCCCTATTTCATTTTTTTCTTGTGATTTCTTTTGAGAATTTCTTTTCATTTATTCTTGCAGGAGCGAATTCTTTCGAGGGATGCTCGGATTTAGTTGCAACCTGAATGTGGGTTGACAACATGCTTAGACGGACCATTGTCTTGTGGTCATCATCCTTTATGGTTTTGAGTTAGTCTTTACGGCTCAATTTTGCCACTACCTGGGTCCTTAATTAGGGGTATGTATAGGTATCAACGGCGACCTTTGTCTTGAGGTCGTAAACCGGTTTATTTTTTTATTTTTTGAGACATCCAAACACGGGACTTCGTATAGCGTAGTCTGGGAATATTGTTTTTAACTTTGTATACTCTATATTTTCTTTCGAGCCCCCGAGAATTCGTGCTTGACGGTCATTTCTTGTTGAAGAGGTTCCTTGGGGATACGCATTTCGTAATGTCCTTGATCGTGTTTGGGATTGCGCTCGTAAGTGCGAGCGATCTTTGTAGTGGCGTGCTACTTTTAACAAAGCCGTGAGGTGCGACTTTCGGCAATTTTAAAGTCGAATGAATATGGCAGGGCCCTATAGAAGTCAGAGCTGTTTTTTTTTGGGTCTGTGATCATTTTCGGCGCCCAAGCCTGGGCGTTAAAGATTTCGGCGCCCAGCGCTGGGCGCTGAAAATAATTTCTGGCGAGGTTTCTTGATGACATAGTTGGCCTCTTGTTCATTCGCTTATTTCACTTGGAAGTTCTATGTATTCTCTCTTCTTTTGTTTTTTTCTTTGTTTTTAGAACGTGATGATTTTCTTGAGAAGCCGTAGCCGATTGGTGGACTATGGTGCTTGTTGCTTTGCGGCGATTATTTTAAGGAACTGTTGCTCTTAAGGCGTACAGTTATTGCGATAGTTGGGCGAGTCTATATGGCCCGAGGAACATACCTTGAGGTGTAAGACTTTGATCGCTCTTATATTTTTTTGAACGTGTTCGTGAATGATGATATGTATGTGCGAACGAGCGTTCATAGAATGGCCGTTGTGTGCGGTCCATTAATCAGATTGCTTGAATTGTTTCATTTTTTTTTTGAGCAACGACTGATTTTGAATAGTTTGCTTAGAAGCTTGATAGGGTTCAGGCCTATTCATGAAGTGGGCTCAAACATCGTGCCCTTTCGATTGTTCAAACATTTGCTTCGAGATTTTTTTTTATTTTGCTATGGTTGTTTCGTAGCTTGGAGCTCCCAAGTATGCATGTTGGGATGCTTCCTTTTGGCGTACGATTTTTGTAGGTTCTTTCGAGAAAGATGCCTTGGGGTTCCGCTCGTGTAGGTGCGAGCTATCCCTTCCGTGGTAGGTAATATTTTGCTACCTTTAATCCTTAATGTAGAAGTCGTGTGGCTTGCATTTTGAATTTGGGCGATAAGTAGTCTTTGCCTCTTTTATACGTGCTCTTGGTCGTGCCTACATTAGTGCAACATGCCTTACTCTTCTTTTAGACTTGTACCGTGGGACGGTTGAACTTATGGTGCGACGTAGGCTTGTGTGGCCTAACGGCGTGTCTTAGAACATTCTTCCAGGTGTTGGGATATCATTTGCATTGGAGTATTTCATCATGCCTTGTTCAGGTGCTCGAATAGGTGTAGCACCTTCTGCGTGGGTTTGCACAGCTTATTACTTCGTTCGATGCGAGGATTCATAGGTGTTTCTTTCTTGTTTTTATATCAGGGCAAGATTTAGCAAGCAGAGATATTCAGCGCCCAGGCTGGGGCGTTAAAGATATCGGCGCCCAGCTCTGGGCGTTAAAAATGATTTCTGGGCAGAACTTTGACAGTTTTTTTTTTGTTTTTTTTCTTTCGCTTTTGCTTTGGAACGATGTAGACTGTGTAACGGGCGCTTTATAGGGCGAGCGTTATGTGCAGTGGTTTGATCGGAGTTTGGTGACTCGGTATTTTCAGTTACCCTTGTTAGTGGGGCGACTTTATATACTCTAAGTAGTGCTTAGAATTTGGGAGGGGTTGTAACCATTCTAAGGTTCGTTTTACACGATTAAAGCTTAGGATTGTGCCCCTATGATGTATGTATAGCATTAGCGTCGAGAATTTGCGATAAAATCGTCGTTTCGAGCATTTTTAGAGTGTTTTTCTCAAGGGTCCAATTGTAGCTACGGGATTGGCTTGGTGCTATAATGCTTTGCATACGTTTTTATGCATTCAAGGTGACACGGATCATGAATAGTTTGAACCAGACTCGTTTAGTGTGAGGTATGTTCGAGTAGTGATTTTGCTGCTTCTCTTGTAAATGTCGTATTGTGCGACATTGCCATTGTCAAGGTAGTAACATGTGGGAGTGTGCCTTGACCAAAAGTTAGGTGCCTTTCTTTACCCATAATCATATTTAGAAATCTTTTTGACTCACTTGCAACATCGGGATAAATGCATACTTAGATTAAACCAATGATTCTTTATCATGTTCGAAAAAGTCTTTGAAAATTATTTGAAAATTATTTAAAATCCGAACCCTACTGTGTACAATCCGAGGTGTCCTAAGTAAGGTGACTTATAGAAGGGTTCGTACAGGATCACATGAGTGAATCAAAAATACTTTTACGATTTTTGGAATGTTGTCTAAGGATTTGCTGGAAGCCAGGGTGCAGGCGTCAAGATATACTTGTGCCTGTTTGGCATGTGCTTTAGGCTTTTAGGGCCATCTTTTCCAGAATTGCGGGAATGTAAACCGTTTTCAAATCGACTTAGATTTACTTGGTGTATGTCCGTACAAAAGGTCAAGGTATACTTAGTTCTTTCCCTAGCTCTTTCATTTTAATTTTTAGCCCCCAATTGCTATTATGACTCCCCATTAATGATGCTTTTAGATTTCGATTTTAGATGCCCGTGTCATATGTCTGAGTAGGGTGAGGTTAAGTGCCAAGTCCTATTGACAATGTACCATTTTTTTATTTTTTTTCAAAGGGGATTAGCAAGCATTTGAATTACCATGAACGGGTGCCCTGAGTTCGAGGGAACGATGGGGCGATGCCGTAGAACAATCCTCTTTATTGCAAGCTTACTTCCCTTACTACTTGTTGGCGATCATGACTGTGTCTAGTGGTGAAAGAAGGTCTTTAAGCGAACGACTATGTCTAGTGGTGAAAAAAAGTCTTTAAGTGAGTTAGTTCGCTTTAGGGAGGGTCAAGTCGAGTACTTTAGAGGTCATGGACGCTTGCGCTAGCCCCAATTCAATTGAGGCAGAGCGATCTTTTGAGTCTTGGCTAAGTGCCTAGGAGTGTGAGTGCTCCTTCTGGCAAGGGTACGTGCCTTTATTATTTTTCGATGCGTGCTCATTAATTTTGGCATCTTGGTGACTTGGATTCTTCCTTTGACTTAAATTTTTCTTTCGACTTGGGTTGCAAGTAATTAAATTTCAATAAGGGACTTCTATTTTTATTCTTGTTATTCTATAGGCTTTAATATTTTTGCAAATTGGTTGGACCGAATCATGGATTGCCTACGTATCCGCCTTAAATAGATTTAATTTGGAATCAGGTCTTGCATAGTTCTTAGCCTAGAAAATGGTTTCTTAGAATGCCGAATTCGATAAGTATGTTCTGAGATGGAAACATATTATTTGAAACGGTAGAATAAGTGAATTTTTTTATTATTTTAATCTGTTGCTTTGCCGTAAGCCAAAAATTTGTTTTATATATTTTTTTGAGTACATGTATTTTTTGGTGGTACGTATATCTGAATACGTGTTGTACCCCTCCAAGTGTTCGTTATTTTTCCGTGCATGTGAGGATAAAATGACGAGCACTTCTGGGCAAAATTTAGCAAGCAGGGAGATTCAGCGCCCAGGCTGGGGCGCTAAAGATTTCGGCGCCCAGCGGTGGGCGGTAAAAATGTTTTCTGGGCGGATCTTTTTTGGTGCGCTAAATGCTTCTTTTTCTTTTTAGACTAACTTTAGAGGCGCTTTGCAAAGTTTGCTTTTTTATTATTTATTATTTTTTGTACTTTTCATTTGTCTTCTTTTTTACTCGTGACTCAAGACGGTTTGAAAGATGGGTTGAATGAGATGGGATAATTTGTGTAGGTATTGGTCAAGCATGAGGATTACATCTGCTAGGATTCACATTTTACGGCCTCAGGCTAGTGTCACGAGTTTACATCAATCAAGGCCAACGAGTAGCATAGGGACGGCTCAAGGGTATATCAACAGGACGTATCCAAACCAGTTATATGGTCATTATGCTTATGGTGGTGTAAGAGCAGGTTTGGACTTTCGAAATGATGGGCATGACGCACGTGTCAATGGCCGTGCGTGGTTTGCAGTTGATAACAAGTTCAAAAACAAGAGTTGAGGTAATGGTTTCTTGGGTTATGGCAATGAGAACTGAAGGAAATAATGCCCTTGGTCCAAGTATGCATTCAATGTTAAGTCTAATAAATGCGGTTCAGTATTAATTAACAAGTTAATAATTCAGTGAGATCAAGTGAGCTGAATGCCTAGCTAGAGGCCGCTTCAGTTCAAGTGGAATTAATGATATTAATCCACAGCTTACTCTTGACTGAACCCGTAGGGTCACACAAATAGTACTTAAACGGATCAAGTATTTAATGGCATTAAATACTCCATCTATGGATATTCGGAATCGACGGATCTTGGTTTCAGTGGGAGCTGAGATCGTCACAGGGAAGAAATGAATACTCCGGAAACGATGATATTTCCGGAAACGGAAATATGGATCGTATCGGAAATATAAATATTATCCAAGTCGTAGATGTTGCCGGAAACGGAAACATGGTGCGTATCGGAAAATATTATCGGAAATGGAAATATTGCCGGAATCGGAAATATTGCCGGAAACGAAAATATTGTCAGAATCGGAAATATTATTGGAATCGGAAAATAATTCCGGAAACGGAAATATTAAATATTTGTTCGAAACGGAAATTGATTCCGGAATCGGAAATATTAAATATTGTTCGTATCGGAAATGAATTCCGGAATCGGGAATTTAATCGGAAGCGTATCGTACGAATTAGCATCGGACGAGGCCCGCTAGACGAAGGCCCAGCACGAAGCCAGGCCATCGCCCAACGAGCCAACACGCACCATCGCGTGCCAAGCCTCGACCAGGCCCAGCGCAAGGCCAGGCCCAGCCAAGGCCTGGGGCGGGCGCGCGAGAGCACAGCAGCAGTGGGCCGAGCGCTGTGCGCCTAGCGTGGGCCGCAAGGCTTGCGCGGGTGTACGGTGCTCGTGCAATGCTTGTGCGGGAATCCTAAAGCAATCGGGATTCGAAATATGATTAAATCCTAAAACTATTAGATAATGATTATTTAATTAGAGTCCTAGTAGGGTTATAATTAAATAAATTAGTATCCTAATAGGATTCCAAATCCTTTTCCATAACTCTATAAATAGGTGCCTAGGGTCACATATTTACACAGATTATTCAAGTATTCAAAGTAAGTTTTTGAGAGCAAAATTCAGTCATACACTTGCCTATAGAGTGCCAAAAATAATAGTACCTTAAGGGCGATTCTAGTTGGTCAATCTTAAGGCGGATCCGGACGTGCTGTGGACTATCTACGGAGGGACGACACTTGGAGTCCTAAAGGCTTGTTCTTGTTCGGTTCGGGCGCAGCTAGGGAAGGCACGCAACAAAGAGTATGCATCTAAACTATGCTAAATGACTATGTGTAAATAATATGTATTCCTGGCTTAATGGTTGTTTCCGCATGATTTATGAATTGTCATATGTATCATAATCTAACAGTGGTATCACGAGCCTCTTATTATTTTCATAATCTAAATTGCATGAACATGGTTAAATATTACAAATTTGCAAGAATTAGAAGAGGTGATTAATTTTCGTAATTGTTAATTAATTGCAAATTGCGTTTATTTAATTATACGTACGCAGTTTTTCGGCAGTTTCTTCGTTACTCAACCAAATCGAGTGATTTTTGTGTCAATTCCGCATGTAAAAGGCATTCTAAAATTTTGACAAAATTAATAATTTTCTGCCGAACTCAGAATTCTCAAATTCGTAGCCTAACTATGACTTTTCAGAGGTTTTAGTTTTTCGAATGCAAAATTTCGTAAATTTAAGATGTTAAATTAAATATTTGCGATTCTTGTTGATAAATCTTGAATTTTTGATTGACCTACTGTATATGTTTAACAAGTTTGAATGCCTAGCCTTGTTAATTATGCAATCTAATTTGTAATTATGATTAATTTGTTGAAAATTAGAATAATTTAGAATTAATTTGATTTTCATAATTAATTATAATTTAATTAGATACCTATGATTAAAAACCACCATAAAAATTGTAAATTTATGATAAATTTTAAATTTTTATGACCTAGACTTGAATCCATTTTAATCGGAAATCAATTGAATAATAAATTTTCGATTTTTCGCCCTAAAATTATGAAATTAATATTATTTATTAATTTGTCATTAATTTTAAATATAAATTTTTTAAATTTTATGCGATTCGTTCATATAACTTGCACGCACAAAGCAATGGACGCTACGTGTTACCCTTAAGGGGTGTTGTATAGTGCGGGCATGTGACGACGAGCAAGGGAGCTCGTCGCCCATGCGGCACGAATGCAATGAGCAAGGCCATGGTGCACGAGCACAAGGCAGCAGCCCTGCCTTGTGTCTTGGGCTGTGAGCAATGGACGAATGGGCAAGGGCGAAAGCAGGCACAGCAGTCGCGTGTGGGCAGCAAGCGAGTTGCGCCACAACGCGCACTGCCTCGCGCAAGTGTGCGGAGCCTCGCGCGCAGCGAGCGCAAGCTCGCGTGCCACGAGTGCTACGCCCAGCGTCGATGCCTCGCGCAGCGAGCGCTGGCTCGCACAAAGCGAGCGCTGGCAAGCGCGCGCAGCGAGCGCTGGCTCGCGCAAAGCGATCGCTGGCGAGCGCGCGCAGCGAGCGCTGGCTCGCATGCAGCGAGCGCTGGAGAGCGAACGCATCGAGCGATGGCTCGCGTGCATCGAGCGCTGGCACGCGTGCAGCGAGCACCAGCTCGAATGATGGCTTGCGAAGGAAAGCAGCAGCAGCTATGCGACGCAGCGCATGGGCTGCGCGCACATGGCCAGCGATGGCGGTGTGCGTGTGGCCCATGGGCGTACGTTGCGTGGGGTTGTTGCGTTGCGATTAGATCGTTTTGAAATTTTAATTTGAAATTTTCAGTTTACGTAATTTTAATTAATTTTAAAATTAATAATTTAAATTATTTTCTTGGATTTTAATTTTGAATATTGTAATTATAATAAATTTTATTTATTCTAATTATTTTACTAAAATTAAAATCATGAATTAATTTAAATACGACTGAAATTAAATTAAGCTTTTTGGATTCAATTATAAATTTATATGAGCTTTAAATTTTAATTAAATTTGTATGTTTCCGGTTAGACTAGAAATACATTTTTATGTTTAAAATTAGTAAAGCATATGAATTTATTGGTTTAAGTGGGAGCCCTTTTTAGTCATAAACTCTTGATTAGGTCTACAAATCCTTAAGGTTAAAACAACTTGATTAGAATTAATAAGGACTGAATAATTGGTAGATTATTGGTGCCCTTGATTAATTGCTGCAAATGTTTACGTGATGCATAATGTGTTATACTAACCAGCTATGTGGGCCATTCATGATAATGAATGGGTGAATGGTATATATTGTATATGTACTGTTTTGCAGGTTATGAAGTGACTAGTATGGCCCAAATAGGATAGAAAATATGGTCTGCGTACCATTAATTTGAATGTAATTGGTCTAAAGTACCAAAGTTGTTTTTCAATTCAAATATGGTCTGCGTACCATCAAATAGTTGTAATTAGTTTTAATTATAGCTTATCCTATTTGAAGAAAATGGTGCCTCCCACGGAGATTTTCAAGACGGACTTTGAAGTTAAAGCTTCAAGATGAAGTCGGGCCATACTAGATCACATTTATCTTATGCATGTTTTAAGTTATTTATTGCTTTAAATATGTCTTAAAATGCATAAGATCAAAAGCTTGATTATGTTGCATGATTAAGGATTTTAGTTCACTTAAAATCTAACCAACATAGTAAGAGCCTTAAGTTCCAAACTTAAAAATTGAGTTAAAAGGTGCCATGCCAAAATATACACTTGCTTGGATATCCTTTACATCAATCTAGTAATAGTTTTCGCTCAGCGAGGTGTTACTTATTGGTCCTAAAGGGGCAAGGTACACAAATAATTGTGAGTACATGTTAGTTTTGGTGAAACTCAACGATATAAGTAAGGAGTCCTTTTATGTCGTGGCAAAATCGATAGGTTTACCTAATAAGTTCTTAGACGTACCTATCAACCAAGAGTAGTTTCTAGACTATTAGCAAAAGGCTTTTGCTTACCTAAGATGTTTTAGGATTAAGTCGACAAACTGTGCTTAGTTCTTCAATGATTTTAGGATCTTGGAATCATTTTATTCACACCTGCCGGAACACATAACTTGAATAAAATGCTTAATAAACATTGAATTATGCATGTATGCTAGAATTTAAGTTTATTAACAGAAACTGTGAATGGTTATTTATTTGTTTATTCTTTTCAATTGTAGTTTTTAATATGGCAAACAACAATTCATTCAACATTCGATCAATTCTCGAAAAGGAGAAATTGAACGGGAAAAACTTCCTTGACTGGCAAAGGAACTTGCAAATAGTTCTTATGCAGGAAGAAAAGGAGTATGTCCTAGAAGAGGCGATGCCCGAAGCCGCAGGCGACGGGGTCACTCAGGCAGCCCTCAATCGTTGGATTGATGCCAACAAGGATGTGAAATGTCTAATGCTCGCCACCATGAGTGCGGATCTGCAGAAAACGTTCATCAACTCAGATGCTTTCACAATCATCAGTGAGTTGAAGAACATGTTCCAAGATCTGGCTCGAGTCGAAAGATTCGAGACTCATAGGCAAATTCTTGAGACCAAGCTTAAGAAAGGCGAGCCCGTAAGTCCACATGTTCTCAAAATGATTGGACTCGTTGAGAATATGAGTCGGCTGGATCAGCAATTTTCTCAGGAAATGGCTATAGACACCATCCTCCATTCTCTTCATAGCGGGTATGATCAGTTCAAACTGAACTACAGTATGAATAGTCTGGACAAAACGCTCACTGAGCTTCACGGTATGCTGAAGGTCGCTGAAAAGACGCTCAAAAGTGATAAGCAGGATGTGCTTATGGTGCGTGGGGGCAAGTTCAAGAAATATGGAAAGAAGAGGAATGCTAAGAAAGGTCGCATCAAGGCCAGCCCAACTAAGCAAACTGGCGCCAAATCTGTAAAGAGGAAGGTCAGTCAACCCACTTCTGAATCCGAATGCTTCTACTGCAAGAAGAAGGGGCATTGGAAGAGAGATTGCTTGAAGCTAAAGGAAGATCAGAAGAACGGAACAGTCGTTCCATCTTTAGGTATTTTCGTTATAGACTGTATACTTGCTAATTCAACTTCTTGGGTATTAGATACAGGTTGTGGCTCACACTTATGTTCCAATCCACAGGGACTAAGAAGAAGTAGAAAGTTAAGCAAGGGTGAAGTCGACCTACGAGTGGGAAATGGAGCACGGATTGCTGCATTAGTTGTAGGAACTTACTATTTGTCGTTGCCCTCCGGGCTAGTTTTGGAACTGGAAGAATGTTTCCATGTTCCAAGTCTTACTAAAAACATCATTTCAGTTTCTTGCTTAGATGCTAAGGGATTTTCCTTTTTAATAAAAGACAATAGTTGTTCGTTTTATTTTAAAGAGATGTTTTATGGATCTGCTAGATTAGTCAATGGACTTTATTAGATCACGACAAACAAGTATATAACATAAATACCAAAAAGGCCAAAAGGATGATTCAGATCTCACCTATCTGTGGCATTGTCGATTAGGCCATATAAACTTGAAACGCTTAGAAAGACTTCAAAAGGAAGGAATTCTAGAACCATTTGACTTAGAGGATTATGGTGAATGCGAATCATGTTTACTTGGCAAAATGACAAAGCAACCTTTCTCTAAAGTTGGAGAAAGAGCAAATGAACTATTGGGTTTAATCCATACAGATGTATGTGGACCAATGAGTACAAATGCTAGAGGTGGTTTCAGCTACTTTATCACTTTCACTGATGACTTCAGTAAATATGGTTATGTCTACCTAATGAAGCATAAGTCTGAATCCTTTAACAAATTCAAGGAATTTCAGAGTGAAGTAGAGAATCAATTAGGCAAGAAGATTAAGGCACTGCGGTCTGATAGAGGCGGTGAATATCTGAGCTATGAATTTGATGACCATCTGAAAGAATGTGGAATTCTATCAGAATTGACTCCTCCTGGAACACCACAATGGAACGGTGTGTCAGAACGGAGGAACAGAACCTTGCTAGACATGGTCAGGTCAATGATGGGTCAGGCCAAACTTCCATTAGAATTTTGGGGACATGCACTAAATACAACTGCACTCACTATAAATAGAGCTCCGTCTAAAGCTGTCGAAAAGACTCCATACGAATTATGGTTTGGAAAACCTCCAAATGTGTCTTTTCTAAAGATTTTGGGATGTGAAGTATACGTCAAACGATTAATTTCAGACAAACTTCATCCAAAATCTGACAAATGTATCCTTGATGGCTATCCAAAGGAAACAAAGGGGTATTACTTCTACAATACATCTGAGAACAAGGTGTTTGTTGCTCGAGATGGTGTCTTTTTGGAGAAAGATCACATTTCCAAAATGACAAGTGGGAGAAAAGTAGACCTCGAAGAAATTCGAGTCGAACAAAAAATCTAGAGAATGCTCAAGATGACATTCAGGATGAAACTCAGAGACCTTTAGAAGAATCTGGTGAGAATCATGGTCAAACTAGAAATGTTACCCCACGTAGATCGCAAAGATATAGATCTCAACCGGAAAGGTACTTAGGTATTTTGACGAACGAGAACTATGACGTTCTATTACTTGAAAGTGATGAACCTGCGACTTATAAACAAGCTATGACGAGCCCTAGCTCCAAGCAATGGCAAGAAGCCATGCAATCTGAATTAGACTCCATGTCTGAAAACCAAGTATGGGATTTGGTCGATTTGCCAGATGGCTACCAAGCCATTGGAAGCAAATGGGTTTTCAAACTGAAAAAGGACAAGGATGGGAAACTTGAAGTTTTCAAAGCTAGATTGGTTGCAAAAGGTTACAGGCAAGTCCACGGTGTGGATTACGATGAAACCTCTTCACCAGTTGCAATGCTAAAGTCTATTCGGATAATGTTAGCAATCGCTGCATATTACGATTACGAAATATGGCAGATGGATGTCAAAACTGCTTTCTTAAACGGCGTTTTAACAGAAACTGTGTTTATGACATAGCCTGAAGGTTTTGAGGATCCAAAGAATGCTAAAAAGGTATGCAAGCTAAAGAAGTCAATCTACGGATTGAAGCAGGCATCCAGGAGCTGGAATATACGTTTTGATGAAGCAGTCAGTGACTTTGGTTTCATCAAGAACGCAGACGAATCTTGTGTATACAAGAAGGTCAGTGGGAGCAAAATTGCTTTCCTAGTATTATATGTCGACGACATATTACTTATCGGAAATGACATTCCTATGTTGAACTCTGTCAAGATTTGGCTTGGGAAATGTTTTTCGATGAAAGATCTAGGAGAAGCACAGTACATATTGGGCATCAAGATTTACATAGATAGATCTAAAAAGATGATTGGACTTAGTCAAAGCACTTATATCAATAAGGTGCTTGATAGGTTCAAGATGGCGGACTCCAAGCGAGGCTACCTACCCATGTCTCATGGAATGACTCTAAGCAAGAATCAGTGCCCAAAAACACTTGACGAGCGTAGACGAATGAATGGGATTCCATATGCATCATTGATTGGTTCAATAATGTATGCTATGATATGTACACGCCCGGATGTTGCGTACGCACTCAGTGCTACGAGCAGATACCAGTCAGACCCAGGAGAGGCGCATTGGACTGCTGCCAAGAATATTCTGAAGTACCTGAAAAGGCACAAAGATGACTTCCTGGTCTATGGTGGAGATGATGAATTAATTGTTAAAGGCTATACGGACGCAAGTTTCCAAACCGACAAAGATGATTTCAGATCACAGTCTGGGTTTGTCTTCTGCCTCAACGGAGGAGCAGTAAGCTGGAAAAGTGCTAAGCAAAGCACCATTGCGGATTCTACAACTGAAGCGGAGTACATTGCTGCACATGAAGCAGCAAAGGAAGCTATATGGCTAAGGAAGTTCATAGGTGAACTTGGTGTAGTCCCCTCCATTAAAGGACCAATAGCCCTGTATTGTGATAATAACGGAGCTATTGCACAGGCAAAGGAGCCTAGACACCACCAGAGAGTCAAGCATGTACTTCGTAGATTTCACCTTCTACGAGAGTTCGTTGAAAGAAAAGAAGTCGAGATAAACAAGATTGGAACTGATGACAACATATCAGATCCATTGACTAAACCTCTGCCGCAGGCGAAGCACAACTTGCACACTGCAGCTATGGGAATCAAGCATATTGGAGAATGGCTTTGATATCCTTGTTTAATGTTTTAAAGTTTTAGAGTTTAAATCTTTGTAAAACATTATTGGTTAATCATTCACAATAAATGAAAAGAATTCATTTTTCCATTTAATTTGTGGTTTATTAAATGATGAGTCCCTTCAAATTGACGATATATTCAAGATAGACTGTCAGGACCAGTCCTGTGACTAAGAAATGTCTATCAAGTGAACTTGAATGTCAAAGGTTGAAAATGGTCCCTAGTCGGAGTTTTCTATAAAATTGGACGCATAGAAAACGTTAGACGACTAGAATGCAAGATGACTAGTAGTTCTGTTTCTTGAACTATGTGGACATGGCAATGTCATAATCATTTGCATAGATACTTACTTTGGGAAGACTAGTATCGGACAAGACCTATGAAACTTTACGGTAAGAGATGAAAATCTGTCATAAGTAAATTTCATTAAAATTATTAGACACTAAATCCTCAATACCTGAGTGATTTGAGATTACTTGTTTGAGAACTGGTTGCTTTGACGTTGACCAACCGTCGCACCGTAAAAGGAGGCTATAAAGGCAACGCTCAGGTAATCACCTATCAAACGAAGTCTAATCTCAAGATCGCAAGATTGGGATTGTCCTCCCATAAATCGGGATGAGATGCTTAAAAGTTGTACAAGGCCACTCGGAGAGCTAGAAACTGTGAAATGCATGGCCGTGCTCGGATGAATCATAGGCTATGATTATCTGTTTATTTGATCAGTTGAACTCTGAAACCGAGGAACACCTCTGGACATAATAAGGATGACAACTCTTACCTTATGTTCAAGAGCAAGCATCGAGCGACAAAGGAATTAGGAAATGCACACTTGTCCCTAAGGACAAGTGGGAGACTGAAGGAAATAATGCCCTTGGTCCAAGTATGCATTCAATGTTAAGTCTAATAAATGCGGTTCAATATTAATTAACAAGTTAATAATTCAGTGAGATCAAGTGAGCTGAATGCCTAGCTAGAGGCCGCTTCAGTTCAAGTGGAATTAATGATATTAATCCACAGCTTACTCTTGACTGAACCCGTAGGGTCACACAAATAGTACGTAAACGGATCAAGTATTTAATGGCATTAAATACTCCATCTATGGATATTCGGAATCGACGGATCTTGGTTTCAGTGGGAGCTGAGATCGTCACAGGCAAGAAATGAATACTCCGGAAACGATGATATTTCCGGAAACAGAAATATGGATCGTATCGGAAATATAAATATTATCCAAGTCGTAGATGTTGCCGGAAACGGAAACATGGTACGTATCGGAAAATATTATCGGAAATGGAAATATTGCCGGAAATCGGAAATATTGCCGGAAACGGAAATATTGTCAGAATCGGAAATATTATCGGAATCGGAAAATAATTCCGGAAACGGAAATATTAAATATTTGTTCGAAACGGAAATTGATTCCGGAATCGGAAATATTAAATATTGTTCGTATCGGAAATGAATTCCGGAATCGGGAATTTAATCGGAAGCGTATCGTACGAATTAGCATCGGACGAGGCCCGCTAGACGAAGGCCCAGCACGAAGCCAGGCCATCGCCCAGCGAGCCAACACGCACCATCGCGTGCCAAGCCTCGACCAGGCCCAGCGCAAGGCCAGGCCCAGCCAAGGCCAAGGGCGCGCGCGCGAGATCATTGCAGCAGTGGGCCGAGCGCTGTGCGCCTAGCGTGGGCCGCAAGGCTTGCGCGGGTGTACGGTGCTCGTGCAATGCTTGTGCGGGAATCCTAAAGCAATCGGGATTCGAAATATGATTAAATCCTAAAACTATTAGATAATGATTATTTAATTAGAGTCCTAGTAGGGTTATAATTAAATAAATTAGGATCCTAATAGGATTCCAAATCCTTTTCCATAACTCTATAAATAGGTGCCTAGGGTCACATATTTACACAGATTATTCAAGTATTCAAAGTGAGTTTTTGAGAGCAAAATTCAATCATACACTTGCCTATAGAGTGCCGAAAATAATAGTACCTTAAGGGCGATTCTAGTTGGTCAATCTTAAGGCGGATCCGGACGTGTTGTGGACTATCTACGGAGGGACGACACTTGGAGTCCTAAAGACTTGTTCTTGTTCGGTTCGGGCACAGCTAGGGGAGGCACGCAACAAAGAGTATGCATCTAAACTATGCTAAATGACTATGTGTAAATAATATGTATTCCTGGCTTAATGGTTGTTTCCGCATGATTTATAAATTGTCATATGTATCATAACCTAACAAGAACATGGATGGGTTAAATGAGCTGAACAGGGACCTCAGAGAGAAGGCGTCTAAGAACATAAGGATTGGAAAGGGTAGACATCGTAGAACTTTATGATTTGGATTGGTTGACTCAATTCTTTTCCTTCTTTTACTTAGGTAAATTTCGCACTTTGGGAGGTACGGGCTAAGTATTTCATGGCTCGCTCTTTTCGCTCTCCCTTTTCTCTTTCTATTTTTTTCTTTTCGTTCGGGATTTCTCCCCAACATAAATCCTTCAATCAATTTGGGCTAAAAGGTAGATGGTTGTGGTCTTTGAGTCACGAGGTGAGACTGAGTGAGCCTCGTTTGGTAGGTCTATAGTGGACCTCTAATTTTAGTAGGCCTAGGGTGGACCTTTAATTTCAGTAGGCCTAGGGTGGACCTTTTAATTGTCTTACTTTGCAAGCGTATTTAGTCGTTTCTTAAAATGTGCAAATAGCGTAGATGTTGTTTTTACCTTATTGAAGTTTAACGAAAGAATCACATCGAAAATAATTTTTACAGTTTTCGGGATTTAATTGGAAGTTGTGATTTAGACTCAAACTTTCATTAATCTTTCTGATTATAACCCGTGTATGAATATAAGGAGGTGGCCTAGACTCAAAATAATGACATGGCGTAAGCCTATAATACTTGACCAAGCGACTCTCAGACTTAGGCTAATTGGACCATAACTTTCGTTGGTTGACACTTTAGATTTTAACCCTTGGGTGTTCATTTGTCATGCGCCATTTTGCTTAATGTTGGCAAGGTAGTTAATTGGGGAGATCGAATTTTCATTTTTGCAAGACTAGAATCATTAGTGCGGCTTCTCTCTTAGTGTGTATTGCTTTACCCCAATGGTAGCCTTATGGTATGCCGATTTGGGTGTTTTCATGGTTGGTCATATTGCATTCATGGAAAATCTTTTAGTCCGTACTTAGGAGTATTTAAAGGAGCGAGTGGCTCGACAGGACTATGATAGTCGTGACCCAATGTGATCATAAGCCTTGAGGCCATTAATTTTTTGTTGATTGTATTGACACCTTAGGTTCACTTTGGGGGTTGTGCGACTATGGGGGAATGATTTTCAGAATGTGACTGTTTCCATTTTGCAAATACTATAATATATTCTTTTTATTGGTGAGAGAGAGTATTGAGGCCGTGGATTCTTAGCAAGGGATGACAATTTCATATGGGTGCTCATTGATTTAAATGTTAGGAAGGGAGACTCAATATGGTTTAACCTTTTAACTTGCAGAACGACACCAAGCATTAGGACCGATTCTATGGATAAGACAACTAAGACTTAGGATTTAGATTGTACTTTGGCATAGCCTAGTCTAGACTCGGATTTATTTATTTTCTATTTGAACATTTATTTTTTTCTTGAAGACTTTATTCGAACATTATATTTTGAATACTTCGCCCATGTGACATTCATAATTATTAGCATGTTCGGTTTTTAGTGCCAAACATTGTCGTCGTAGGAGGCCTAACAACGACGCAAAGAGTTATTAATTTTTTACGAGTCGCTTTTGAAATCGAGTGCTTTTCTTACGCCCTCGTAGCAATTTTTCAAAAAGTCTTTTTTTTTTTGCTACGTATATATTTTTTATGCGCGGGCACCGAGGCTGCTGTGCCTGAGCAAATGGCCAGGCAGCAACTTCGGCGCCCAGCAGAGGGCGTTAGAAATTTTGGCGCCCAGCCAGGGGCGTTGAAAATGCGTCCTTGGCTGGTTCTCGTTTTCTATTTGCGTATACTTTTGTTTTTGCGACTTTAATTTTGCGTGCTTTCCTTATAACGTCATTTACGCGTTGTGCAGCGTTTGTGGGATTCGTTACGGCCATCCCAAGCGTCGCTTATTTTTGTGGCGATCGTTCGGGCTTGCGGAACACGTATTTTGGTATAACTCTTTGGCAAATTGGTTTATGAATGTTTGGGCAATTTTTAAGGTCGTTGGTTTTCTAGCATTATTTGTCTAGCATTATTCGTATGCACAATCATAACATAGTCACATAGTTCGCTACACATAACTACATTACAAACATGGGTTTGAAAATTAAATATGTCACGTAGTTTATGATAGGCTTCTATGGGTAGTTTATTTGCGCCTGGCTTGGTACCGCTTCTATCGTAGATCCAACACATGCCCCGGTCGAGGTAGTGTGTTCAACAGACGAATTTCGCCCAAGAGGCCAACCCGCAAGTGCAAGCCAAGGGGGCATGCAGGCGAGAGGGACCTAATGGGCGAGCGATTGGGTTCGGGATAGGTGTACTACCTGCACAAGTAGCGAGTGGGAAACATGCGCGGCGTATGCACCCCCCTATTGGCGAAAAAAGGTATCCTAAGTCCCAACTCCCGAGGGAGCCGAGATTCTTTATGCGGTTCTGCCCGTTCACATTAATATGCTGATTTTCAGGTTGTCCCAACTTGATGGGGGAATAAACGCGGGGTAGGATCGTTTCACCCTTCAGCTATTTTGATTACCTACAAGCACGAGTATTTCCTTCACTATCCCCAGTGGAGTCGCCACTGTGAGGGGGTCAAAAAAGCACGAGGCTAATGCGTGACCTCGTCCCTCGTGGGTGTGACGATTCTTTTTATTCAATCAAGTGTAATTGGATTCCCTGTGAGTATACACCCAATTGACTAGTAATATAGGAGTCGCCATTCACTTTTTAACGACAATGAGAAAAACTGACAAAACCCGGTTATCGTGACATAAAGGGAGTGCAATTATGGTTGACCACGACGGCCGTAGGTTCCCTTGTGATCCCTGGTGTGGGGATCTCTCAACATACACCCGCAAGGTAGAGATTGAGGGTTCGGGGGACTATAACTACCGAGAGGAGTACTTCGCTCGTCGATAACTCCAGAGGCAGGATATCCTTACTAGCTCAGCATAAATAATTGAAGGGACATGCGTTAACTATTAAACTAATCTGAGTTGATTTTAGCAATATGCAACATATAATACTAATTCGATCGTGATTATCTGATTTAAATAGCATTAAGGGACCTAGCATGATAATCCGATTTCCCAAAAATATTATATTTTTTAGGCGTGATAGAACAAGCAGATTAGGTTAGTTTAACAGTTCATAAAAAGGGCGAGGAAAGAAGTTAAATCATCGAAAAGGGACACATTACGACGCACCCTTGAGAGGTGTGTCACGGTTCTCAGAAAACTAACCACTTTGACTTTGCTATTTCTCCTTTTTATTTAACGAATCTCAATTATGGGACAGGATACGTTCTGTTCGATTTATGGATCGATTGCGACAGAACGCGTGAACAGTTTCGCAGCGAGAGGCTTAGGCTAAGGGTTGGAGTCAATACTCAGATTATAATTGTGTGTTGTTGTGTGTTTTTCACGTTGAACTTAAGGGTCTATTTATAGAAAAAAGTGGCGTGGAAAGATAGTTTTTCAGGAATTTGAATACGAAACGGATTAGGAAGATAATCCGTCCCAGGTATTTTCGGCGCCCAGCTCTGGGCGCTGGAATTTTCGGCGCCCAGGGCTGGTCGTTGAAAATAGGGTCTGGCAGAATTCTTTATCAGATTGGACTCTAGAGTACGGAGTTCATTAAGAGACTTAATCCGAGTTATTTGGTGCGTATCAATTTACGACGGAATGCGTCTGGGCCCTTTACGAACTCTAGGTTCGTTATGAGTTTAATTAATACGTTAACTCTTTTATCGAACTGCGATAGGAATAGAATTCCTTTCACAATTTCTCTCTCTTTAAGGATTTATGTTGGAGTGCAACACCTAATTCTGACAGGTTTCTATCTTTTTATTCTTACTACTTTTAGCAACTACCTTTTACGGCAGTTACTATTTTTAGCAGGTTTCCATAAATAGCAGGTTTCTATAAATAGCAGGTTTCGGGTGAAATGGAAAGGGGAATTGAGATTCGTTATTTTATAGGAGATGCGTTGTCAAGTGGACATTTACGTTCTCATCATCGAACCTTTCCCTTTCGGGAATGGGGACAAAAGTAGGTGTCTACAGCAACCTACTCCTCCCCAAGGTCAAAATAGATAAAGTGACAATGCTATCACTCTTAGAAGTGGCACTAAATATGATGGACCCCCGATGCCCACTGATGATGCAACTCTTGCTAAGGAGAACACATATGGACCAGAGAAAGCAATTGATGTAGAGCCTCAAGTCCCGGAAGTTGATAATGCTGATGATGTTGGCGCAAATAAGGGGAAGGAGAAGATTTCTGATTCTCTCCCTATTGTTCCTAAGTTTCCTTTCCCTCACCGGATGCAGAAAACTAAGGTCGATCAACAACTTGGTAAGTTCTAGGCAATGGTCAAAAGTCTTGAGGTAACGGTCCCTTTTACTGATTTAATATCTCAAGTTCCTGTTTATGCAAATTTTTTAAAGAGATGATCACTAAGAAAAGGGATTATGGTGGTGTGGAGAGAGTCGCTCTAACTGAAGAGTGCAGTGCCATATTGCAAAATAAGTCTCCACCCAAACTTAAGGATCCGGGTAGTTCTTCCATTCCCTGTCATGTAGGTGCATTGTTCATTGATAAGGCATTATGTGATTTAGGTGCAAGTCTGTCTATCATATATGCCCCTTTCTGTCTGTAATAGGTTGAATATGGGAAAGCTAAAATGCATACAAATCACTTTGCAAATGGCAGATCCTTCTATAAACTATCCTTTAGGTATTTTGGAGGATGCTCATGTCCGGGTGGGGAAATTCTACATTCCTGTTGATTTTGTGGTGCTAGATATGGAGGAGGATAGTCAAATCCCCATAATTTTGGTTAGGCCATTTTTATGTACTGCGGGTGATGTTATTGATGTCAAGTCTGGATCTCTTACTTTGAGTGTTGGTGATGATACTGTTATTTTTAATCTAACCAATGCTTTGAAGTCTCCTATGCTCGAGAATACTTGTTGCAGGATTGATATTGTAGAAGAGATTTCTCTAGACAACATCCCTAGAATGTTGTATGATGATCCATTGATGGCGACTCTCACCTTGGAGGCTCAAAAAGGAGAAGGAGATAATGAGATTGATTCCTTGATCTCGTATTTAGATGGAATTGAAGCTGAGAAGGTCAATGGTTTTGAGGTATTAAAAACTGTTTGCTCTATTTCCGAGCCACAGGTAACGAAGGTAGAGCTAAAACCATTACAATCTCACCTTAAATATACATTTCTTGATGGAGGATTTTCCTGTGATCGTTAATGCTACACTCGACGATAGCCAGCTTTCTAAGCTTCTGACTGTGCTCCGTATGCACAAAAAGGCAATCGGGTATAGCATTGACGATTTCAAGGGCATTAGTCCTGACTTTTGTATGCATAGAATTAATTTGGAAGCAGATCACCGCCCTCGCATCCACCCACAACGTCGTTTGAATCTTAATATGCAAGATGTGGTGAGAAAATAGGTAGTGAAATGCGAGCATCATCTATGCCATTTCAGATTCTAAATGGGTGAGCCCGGTGAAAGTCGTTCCTAAGAAGGGGGGGGGGAACAGTTGTTAAAAATGATAGGGATGAGCTTATCCCCACTCGTGTTGTTACAGGTTGGCGTATGTGTATAGATTGTCGAATGTTGAATACGGCCACCTTGAAGGATCACTTTCCCCTCCCCTTTATTGATCAAATGCTAGAAAGATTAGCAAAACACAACTTTTTTCTGTTATTTGGATGGATATTCAGGTTTCTTTCAGATCCCCATTGACGCAAACAACCAGGAGAAGACGGCGTTCACTTGTCCTTATGGAACTTTTGCATATCGCAGAATGCCGTTTGGTTTGTGCAACGCCCCTGCTACATTTCAAAGGTGTATGATGGACATTTTTTCTGACTTCATCGAGGATATCATGGAGGTATTTATGGATGATTTTAGTGTTTATGGTTCTGACTTTGATGTATGTTTGCATAATCTTTATAATGTGCTTAAACGTTGTTCTGAAGTGAATTTGGTATTAAATTGGGAAAAGTACCACTTTTGGTCAATGAAGGAGTGGTACTTGGTCATCTTATTTTTGAGCGTGGCATCCAAGTTGACCGAGCAAAAGTTGAGGTGATTGAGAAACTTCCCCCTCCCGTGAATATCAAGGGAGTGAGGAGTTTTCTCGGTCATGCAAGATTCTATCGCCGTATTATAAAAGATTTTTCTAAAATTGCGAAACCCCTCACTCAATTATTGCTCAAGGATGCCACGTTTGAGTTCATTGATGCTTGTTTGGAGTATTTTGACAGGCTCAAGAAAGCATTAATAACTGCTCCAATCATTCAGCCTCCAGATTGGGATTTGCCATTCGAAATTATGTGCGATGCTAGTGATTATGCTTTTGGAGCAGTGCTTGGCCAGAGAAAGAACAAGGTGTTTTATGCCATCTATTATGCAAGCAAAACCGTGGATGGAGCTTAGATGAATTATACCACTACTGAGAAGGAGCTCCTTGCGGTTGTTTATGCTCTTGACAAATTTCGGACGTATCTTGTTGGTTCGAAAGTCATTATACACACTGATCATGCCACCCTCAAGTATTTGTTGGCCAAGAAAGAGGCCAAACCGAGACTTATTCGATGGATTCTTCTTCTCCAAGAGTTTGATTTGGAGATTCGGGATAAGAAGGGTGCTGAGAATGTTGTTGCAGATCACCTCTCTCGGTTGAAGTTTCAATCTAGCACAGATGAGCCTATCAATGATTCATTTCCTGACGATCATCTATTCTCTGTGTCTACTCAATCCCCATGGTATGCGGACTTTGCAAACTATTGTGTTGGTGGCTCCCATCCTCCGTAGTTGACATATCAACACCGTAAGAGATTCTACCATGATGTTAAGAGGTATTTTTGGGATGATCCGCATTTGTATCGGAAGTGTGCCGATGGTATGTTTCATAGGTGTGTGGCGGATTGGGATACCCACGATGTTCTTAAACATTGCCACAGTTTACCTTTTAGTGGTCATCTTGGTTCTATTCCGACCGCCCATCGAACTCTTCAAAGTGGTTTCTATTGGCCTTCTATATTCAAGGATGTCCGTTTATTCTGCAATGCATGTGACGAATGTCAACGAATATGCAACATTTCAAAAAGGCAAGAGCTACCAAAGACTGGAATTCTTGAGGCTGAGCCATTTAATGTATGGGGCATTGATTTTATGGGACCGTTCCCTTCTTCATTTGGGAATCGGTACATCTTGGTTGCCGTTGATTATGTTACAGAGTGGGTGGAAGCTATTGTATCACTAACCAACGACTCTAAGGTCGTTAACAAGCTTTTCAAGTCATCTTCCCGCGCTTCGGAGTCCCAAGGGTCGTGATTAGTGATGGGGGTTCCCATTTTCATCAACGGACTTTTAAGGCTCTTTTGAAGCAGCACGGAGTTACTCAAAAGGTTGGCATGGCTTATCATCCTCAAACGAGTGGCCAATTTGAAGTTTCTAATCGACAGATCAAGAGAATTCTTGAAAAGGTAGTCAATAAGTCTCGAAAAGATTGGGCGTTGAATTTGGATGACACATTGTGGGCGTTGCGCACGGCCTACAAGACTCCGTTAGGGACAACTCCGTATCGGGTGGTGTATGGCAAAGCTTGTAATTTACCGATTGAAATGGAATTATCTCTCTAATTGGGATATAAAAGAGATTAATATGGATCTAGAGGCGACCGGTGAAGCAAGACTCCTTCAATTGAATGAGCTAGATGAACTTGGTTTGAAGCTTACGAGAACCATAGGTTCTACAAGGAGCAAACGAAGAAGTTTCATGATAAGATGATCCAAAAACGAGAGTTCAACATCGGTGATGAGGTCTTGCTTTACAATTCACGATTACGGGTTTTTCCAAGAAATATTAAGTCTAGATGGTCGGGACCTTTTACTATCACCGAAGTCAAGGAACATGGAGCTATTGAGGTTGCTAGTGAAAATGGCGCCAAGCTCAAAGTGAACGGTCAATGTTTGAAGCTATACACTTAAGGAGCGTTTGTCGTAAAATTGGAGACGATCTATCTCTCTGATCCACCCATCGACGCTTGATTTTTGAGGTTTGGAGTCAAGCTAATGGCTTAAAACGAGCGCTTATCGGGAGGAAACCTGATTTCTACCTCTCCCTCATTTCAATTTTTTCTTATTTCTATTTTATTTTTTTTTATTTTTTTTTCTATTTTAATTTATTATTTATTATTTATTATTTATTTATTTGGTTAATTAATTGAAAAAAATATATATAAACAACAAAAGAACAAAAATATTTTATTTTCGAGTTCACTTGAATTCATACTTTTATTTTATTTTTAGATTAGTTTTTCGTTCATCGTACTTAATTATCTATTTATTTTGTGTGTTCAGTTTCACTAACGATTCTAACTTTTGAGTTTAGTGGTGCTTGAATTATTGTGTTTTCAGAATTATAGGTGCAAGATCAAGTTAATTCTGAATTTTTGATGCATCAACAAGCTTTGGCTAGCTCACTCATTGCCGTTGTGCTGCTCTCTTGTGCGAGAAACCCAGCGATTGCGATGGTCTTGCTCGTTGGCTTCTTCCTGCAACATGTGAAATCCACCTCTAACGCAGCGGGCTCGCTGGCCTGTATACGTTCCAAAATTGAAGTATCTGCCTTGCCCGCTCGCCATCCAACGGCCACACTGGTTTTTCCACCTATTCCCATTCAAAAAAAAAATTAAACTCCCAGCCACGAGAACTACACCCCCCCGACGCCAGCCATCTCCCTTCTGCCACCAGCCCACCACCTTCTCTCACCAAGTCCGGCCACCATCACCCAATCGGCAGTTACGCGAGCGTCGCACCACCAGCGTCGCCCTACCTCTCTCCCTCGTGTTCGGTCCTCTCTCACCCGCGCAACAACCATAGCACCACCGCGCCAACATCAGCCCGCCATTCTCCCAAACCCACGCGACACCCGTCGCCGGCCGCCTGTACTACAGTGGTCGACGCACCACCGCACGACCTTCCTTCCTCCTATACCTCTCAAATATCCCACCTTCAATTATTATTTGTTCATGAATTGAAAACCCTAAATTTTGAAATCAATTTGGGGGGTTTTTTATTCTTTGTGGGCATTGACAAATTGTGCAGTATTGTGGCTCGTTTGCGGAATGCACGTGAGTTCGCAATCAAACTCTGGTCTTTGTGATGCACAAAGGTATTAATATTTCAAAATTTCTGAAGTTTATTCACTTGAATCATATTTTGAAAGGGAAATTGGAATTTTGATATCAATATTTGTTTTTGAATTCGAATGGTTGTCGTTGTTGGTGAATATTTTATGAATTGTTAGTTGAGATTGTTTATCGCTTGTTGGTTGTCGAGTTTGAATTAATGGCTTTGGAAGAATGTTAGTCATTGCTTGAATTGTTTGTTGGGATTGATCTTTGAATATTTAATTGTGCATCGTTTTGGTTGATTGGAGACTTGGAGTACTTTGAATTGTGGTTGTTGCATCACGAGAACAACTAAACCAACTAGCTCTCACCCAAAATCCACCGCATCCCCACTTGCTCCTAAAAATTCCATTGCAAATAAGCGTAATCCTACCCGCAAAGCAAGAGCCAAGCCACCACCAAATAAATCCACCAAAGCATCATCTAAAGCCACTCCATCCACTTCACACAAACAACCCCCCACCCCACCATCGCCTTCTACGTGTCCCAAATATCTATGGTTGCGTGAAACTCAACAAGAGACTTGCTTAGCCTTACAAGGTCGGAACATCATGCCCACTCTTCGTTATTCGACCGAGCATGCTAAAGCCGAAGGTATAGATGACTGCTTGCAAGGTCTTACAAGAAAATATGGATGGTCAAAGGTTCTCAATTTGAAAGCCAGGTTTATCCGGAATTGGTGATTGAGTTTCTTGCTTCTATTGAGGTTGTTCCGGAGACTGGTGACATATCTTTTTACCTTGATGGGGTGGAAAGGACTATGACTTCGATGTAGGTCAATGAGATTTTTGGATGGCCATGTGATGGGGCCATTGGTTCTACGCAGTTCGAGTCATTCGACGGAGACAATAATGGCCATCAATTCTTTTCAAAGGCCTTTTGGAAGGAGGTGATGGGTCGGGATGATTGGAAAGTTGGTTCCTCTAAGTCATTCTCCTTTGTGAATCCGGCCATTCGTCTTTGGCATCGGTTCATCAAGGAAAGATTTGGGTAATCTCACAACTAAAGATTTCAAGATGCTATGGTGGTTTGTGCATGGTGACAAAGAAAAAATGGGTCAACTTGACTTTGGGACGTTCCTCATTGATGCATTCATTCGAGAGTGCCAACATAAGAAGGAAAACATCACTATAGGGAGTTTTGTCACTCTCTTTGCCAAGCATGTCGGAGTCCCCTTGTCTTCTTTTGCAAAGTTGAAAAACATAGCTTCCCTTAATCATCAAAAGTTGGAAAAATTCGAATGGTTGTCGGCATTTGGAACTAGCACATATATGTGGTATATTGAAGGGGAAATGGAGGGCGCGTGCAAGGTCTCTTATTCACTTCTCCCGAATCCTGCTACATAGTTGGGTTTGCCTAATGCTTTTTTGTTCACCCCTATTACCGATAGAATGGCCACTATGCAGGCAAGTGTCGATCTTCGACAACATGATTCCACTACTTCGGAGCATGATCCCTCATATCCCCCTGAGGTGCATGATCTTACGACCCCGAGGAAGCGTTCCGAACGCTCCTGGATTGCTTTACTTAGTTCTCCAAGGATATCAAGGCTAACTTTGATGGCCTTGACAAAAAGGTTGAGGCAATGGGCATGGAAAGGGGAATGAAGAAATATCATTGACATTATATTATGTTTTTCCCCTTGGTTATAACTTGGTTGATTGTTCGAGTTTCATGGTTCGATGGAGTTGGATTTTCGTCATTATCACGCCGACACATATAGTTCACCTGTGCTCCCCAAGTTGGACCATACTCTCACTTTTTCCCAAATTATACCCTACCCTTTCTTTTTACCTAGCCTCATTACAAGCTTATTATAAAGAGCTCTTGATCGGCATGTTTGTTTTGTGATTGAATGAAAATTATTTCTTGCTATTGTCATCTTACCCCATGTTGCATCATACACTTATATTCTACAAGGTATGCGGCCACGACTAGCTTGATTGAGAATAGTTTGTTGCTAAGCTTGGTTGTTTCGTTTGTGGATCATGATGCTTTGTGGTTCTATTTGTATCCGAGCTAGATTTTTGTCTCAATAACTCTGTTTGATTGTTTGCTCGAGAGTTGGGTTGTTCTTACCATGATTTTATGAAAGTCATGTGTGTCTTGTTTCTCTATCTTTGGTTTAGTGTTGCTTGGGGACAAGCAATAGTCTAGCTTGGGGGAATTTGATGAGTCATATTTGTATAGGGTATTTTAGGCACATTTAGGTTGCATTATTAGGCATTTATATCATTTTAATTAGTTTCATTTAGGGTCACATTTGCAGAAGTTATCGTTATTACGCCCCGTTTTTGTTTTCTTTAACGTTTCAGTTAATTTTACGGTCATTTGGATGCTTTCGGAGTGTTATGAGTTGATTTGGATGATGAACGGATGGGATGTTGACTTGAGGATCATTACATGTCTCTAGGGATAATTTTGAGTCAACAACGAAGCTAAACGCTATTTCTTTAAGCATCAAAACGGACAAGCGTTCACTCTTTTGATGACATCTCAAGTTCTACATGTCGGAATGAGAAGATTTTGATTGGGATAGAAATTAGGCTTCAAGAGCTTTCCAACGACAGGTCACACATCCCTATAGGCATTGTAGAACAAGAGTTATGACATAAATAAGGTGGCTCGACTATCCAATTCGCCCACAGCCCAAAACGATGGCCCGACTCTTCTCCTTGGGCGCGAAAACCAGAGACCGACCAGCGGGCCCACTGGTTTCTCCGCCCAACTGACTTCCGTGCGGAATCATGCGCGTTCGTTTCGTGATCATTCAATTAAATCGTAACTTATGGAACTGTTATTTCCTTTTTTGTTTAGAATTTAGGAAGCATTTAAATACCTCAAAGGAATCAATTTATTTCCCTTATTCTTTTATTTCCCTTATGTTTTTATTCCCTTATAATCCCTTTTTCACGTCATTTTTCTATTCTTCTCTATTCCATTGTTCAACCCTACCTTTTCAATATTTCAATTCATCAATCTAGAGGTAATTCAAGAATTGTTTTTGCTTTAATTCATTATTATTGTTTTCGTTCCTTAGTGTAATTTGTCCTTTGATTATGAAATTCATGTTTGTTATTTCTATCATGTTTGTTTATTCAATTATGAGCGAGTAGTCGTTTTCTAGGGCTAAGTAAGGGAACCCATGTTTATACCATGATTGTTATGCATTAAAGTTTGTAAATTTATAGGTTATGTTTGAGTATTTTTAATTGATTTGTTTTTAATTGCTGATTCACGTAATTGGGCAATATCGTGGGTTAATTACCTAGCTAATAGGAATTAGAATTGAAAGATCATATTCTTAGAGGCTTGGTGCAATTGGAAATTCTGATTATGTTAGCGACCGTACTGCATATGTTGGATTGAAAGTGTTAAGACCCGACCATAGGATTACATATATTTTAATTACTCGGCCTAGCTTATTCATTTTCGGATTGAACTGCGTTTTTGGATTGGTATAAGCATGGTGAACCGAACCGATGCCCTGGACCTTTAATTCATTGTCAAATTCAACATTTATATTATTGCTTTAGTTTCATTAGTTTATAAACCAAAATCAACTTTCGTTTATTGAAATAATTTACAATAATTGGGCAAAAACTAATAGAATTTGTCTCCCTGTGGGATCGACCCGTATTTGCTAAGTATCTGCTAACAACAGACACCGTGCATTTGCGGTATCACTTTTTAATTCATCAATTCTACATAGTTATACAATACGAAAATAAAAGTAAAAATATCATAACTTTGGCAGAATTATACTTTGAAAATCAAATTACACAAATTACTTCTAAGCTTACATGCACAATTGTACATGTTATCAATATCTCTGCATTTTCCACTTGCCGCTACATTTTAAATTCCCAATTAAACTAATATGCATGTCTATATTCTACCAAATCTCATGCCATTCCAATCAAATTAAATCGACAAACTCCAACAACAAGGGAAAAAAATAACACATAAGAATATGAAGAAAAAATATATCAACCGAGGATTAGATTAATTAAAAATAAATTTACAACTAAAGAAAAACAGAATAAGAGGAACTAGATATGAGAAGTTATTAAATGTAGAGAAAGGAAATTTTTTGGGAGCAAATCACATTTTCAACCATCTAAGCAAAATTGAAATATACCCTTAGAGTTATTTTAAGGGAATACTCTTAGTTTACCAAGTATAAAAATATATGCAATTACACAAGTCAGTGAATCTATTAATTTTGTTGGCGTAAGGACGATTAATTGTGTATAAATTGTTGAAGATTGATAGAGAATCTTAGAAAGAGGAGAACTAATGAAGCTTCTGCTTAATAATTTGAGTTAGATGTCATTTGACTAAGCTTGGCATACCACTATACCACATAGATTTTTTAGCACATGAAAAGACGATTATATTAACGAAACATTAAGGTAGGTTCAGTACATAACCAGCTTCGCTTCTGGTGAAGCAAATAACAATAAGATCATACCTCCCTTCTACAAAATATCCCATAAACGTACCTTAGGCCACAAAAAATCCTGGTTATCTATACAAGTCAAAAGATGAAACACTACTAAGGCACTTGGGAGAATCAATTATAGGTGATTTCTCCATCTTCCATTTCAACAATGGTAATTGGACTATCCACTCTTGAACCACTAACAACAAAAGAAGTAAAGTCCTTTGCCTTCGAAAAAGGGCCTGCCCACATTCGAGTCCTTTGAAACATGTATGACCTCCTAACTATCGTACCAAAAACTATTTGAAATGCATTTGAAATAGTTGCCACTTTGTTGATCATTGCAGCTCTTGCCTCTGCTTCCTTTTTAATTTTAAATTTTGTTAAATGGCTATATTTTTCTCGAAGAAACATTTAAGCATAACTAAAACATGATCATTAATATCATAGCCAACTAAACATTAGTAAATCTGCCTTAATTTGGGATGAAGGGATTATTGTAACGTGTGGTTGATATGATTAGAAAACATAACATACTCAATCCATATATAATAAATGGTGCACTAATCGGCACAAAATTTAAAGAAGGTGAGTTAATTTTATTAAAATAAAAATACAAGTGGGTAAGTGAGGGTATCAACGTATTCAAATAATGTAAAAGGTAATGAGAAATGCTTGACAGTGTAAATCCATAGGCTGCGATATTTCAGAATGCTGGAACCAGGTTGCATGACCAATGTGAATATCGAGATTTGTGGATTAGGATTATTCGGGCGAAAGAAGGTAGACAATATGTTTACACTTTTTTAGACTCTCATGAATCTATAACTTAATTTTGGTTACTTTTTTAGTTTCTTACTTCTGGTTTTATGTTTTGCACAAGGGACATACAATATTTAGAAATATTTTGATACTGACAAATAATAAACATTGTAATTAACATATTCGTTTAAGAACTTTTTTATACTCCGTACTTTTTATAAGTACCCGTGTAATAACACGAGCACAAACTAGTTGTGAGTTAAGGTAGAGTGTTTAGTTATTTGCAGTCTAACAAGATTTTAGGAAGTTGTAAAAACAATTGATATTTTTATTTAGTAAATGTTGGTTTGGGTGTTTTGTTGTGCACTTGTACCACGTCAAATTACTAACATTTACTTCGTATATAAGAATTTTACAAACTTTTACATAAGGCGGTCTTACACGAAAGATCACCTTGGTGTCATATAAGTTAAGCAATTAAATCAATTAGTTAAGGACATAAATTAATTAGTTAAGCACTGGAACCAATTAGTTAAACAATAAAACTAATTAGTAAAGCACTATAACTAATTTGTAAAGCAATGAAACCAATTAGTTAAGCAATCAAAGTGGTCTTTCCGGTAAGGCGGTATTACACAAAAGTTGCCGTAAGAATTTTTCCGGCCATTCAATTCCAATTTGGCAATTCCCCTCAAAAAAAAAAAAAAAAAAATCAATTCTAATTGGGTTCATTTGGGGTCTATAAGAAGCGATGCGTCATTGGATTGTGTTTTCAATCTCCTCAAATAAATTTATACTTGTTTCTTTTGAAGCTTTACTGTAAAAATAAAATGAATCAGTATTAGTCATAATAAATTTTTGAGTCGTCAGTCCATCACAAAATCAAGTTAAATACTACAGGATAGGACAAATCAATTTTACCGGGTTTTTTTTTCTATAAAGTTTTACCAACTTAAATGCCTTGGATTCGAAAATTTTTGTTTTATGTTTCTCTTGATTGAGCCTTTTTCATACACATATTGCTATTGAATGCCTTTTTGGCTAAATTTCAATTGAAAAAAAACCGATGGAAAATAGTAGACGTTACTAAGAGCATCAATTGTAATGCACTCTTAGCCCACTCTTAAAGAGAGAGAAAATTTAAG
Source organism: Spinacia oleracea (assembly GCF_020520425.1). NCBI lineage: Eukaryota > Viridiplantae > Streptophyta > Magnoliopsida > Caryophyllales > Amaranthaceae > Spinacia > Spinacia oleracea. Next base: position 69,727,047 of record NC_079491.1, on the reverse strand, counting down.
AGTTAGCTCTTAATAAAAAAAGAGCTAACTCTTAGCTACCTCTTATTTAGAGGTTGATTAAGACATCCTCTAAATAAGAGGTAACTCTTAGAAATAAGAGTGGGGTGAGGTGGATGATTGTGGGAATATTATACTTGTTTTTGACATTTTTGTTAAAAAATAATAAAAATAAATGCATGTAAAAGGTGTTTAAGAGGGAATAACTAAGAGATTGTTATTTCTTGGATTTTTTGAGAGGTAACTCTTATTAGGAGAGGGTGATGAGGTGGATGAAGAGAGAGATTAAGAGTGGGTAAATAAGAATGACCCTTATAATTAATGCTCTAACTTACTACCATTCTAGTAACTTAAATATCTGTCACATTCATCATACAAAATAAGGACCTCATCTTTATTGCCAATAAGTCAATTATTGCAGGCTTCTCATTTATTCAATCTCAATATTTATCACAACTTTCCACTCTTGTCCGTACAGTTCCGACCTATCTAATCTACGTTCTTACCTCTTGTTTTCCCAATTCAAATTCACTTTCTAATGTCCGTACAGTTTATAACTATTTACGAATACTCTTTCTGTCCTGGAATATTTGAACTGATTTGACCGGCACAGAATTTGATACAAAGTAATTGACTTATTATTTAATTAGATTCTAGTTGATAGTGAGGTATTTTTTAATATAGACAGGGATATAACTTTTTAAAGGGGTAAGGGGTAGGGGAGGGTGTATGAGACCACAAAATGACATGTGCAAGGATAGTTGATACAATATTTATAAAAGTTTACCATTTATAGCAACGGTACAAGTAATCTAGGACGGCTTAATAAGGAAAGCGGTGCAAGTATTCCGGGACGAGGGGAGTATACATTTTTGCCTCTTGTTTTTTTTTTTTTTTTGAAATAGCCTCTTGTTTTACCCAATTCAAATTCACATTCACATTAGCAATAAATGATGCAAGGAGAAAAACGCATTAAGTAATTAAAATGAGAAAAAAAAGACATGGGTAATCGTTACAACTACGTTAACAAGAAAATTATGCTTTATACATAAAAATTATATTATGCTTTATACAACTACATTAACAAGAAATAAGAGATGGATACTCGTTACAACTTTAGGGGAAAAAAATTATGCTTTATACATAAATTTAAATTATCTTTTTCGAATGAATCACAAAAACAAAATAAATTACAAATGAGTGAGTAAAATATAATCCCTCAGTCTTAAGTCATACTAACCACTAGCTCAATATCTCATTGACATATAAAAATTAACTTAAATACACATTCCAGGATTAAATTCAATGACGGTTTTTGGTTACGGCCGGTGTGTATTTTTAATGTATTTTAATTTCGGCCCCCTAAATTTAATTATTTATATAAATTTCAAACTATATTTTCTTAATTTTTCTATCGGACCCCTCATAAAACCGGTAGTTCAAGATCCATCACATATTAAAGTAACTAATGAATGAAATTTATAAGAATAATAAACGATATTTTCATTAATTTGAAGAATAATAAACCTTATATAATTAAGGATCAACTTTACAAGTTGCTCTGCACAGATTTACATATATCTAAAATAAAAAAAAGTAATAAATTTTAACACTGGCATTATTTTTGATTAGTCACATACTCACATACCAAGTGTAATTTCTCTTCTTTTCTTGACCCTTTTCTGGAAAGTAGAAAACAAAGAAGAAATACAACCCCAAACATCTAAACAAGCAGACCCGGTTCTTCTACAACTACCATTCCTACCTTCCAAAACACACTTAAGCCTATCCATCATTTCTTGTTCCGTAAACATCCTCCCGGGCGAACCAACGTACGCGGTACGTCTCACTGGGGGCGACCATATCCCGCTTTGCTCATAATCGAACTCGAACTCGAACTCGAACGCGTCAAAATACTTCTCTAAGAGCCTCTCACTTTTTGATTTCGAAACGAGTTGCACCTTCATCATGCCACATTTTGGTGTTGACTGTGCTTCTTCTTCTTCTTCTTCTTCACAAATAATTGACATTCAATTCTATTAGAGTTGTTTTTCCTGTATTTTTAGGCATCAAGAAATAAATAATTAATTAATTGAAAATTTGGAAATATAATTGAGATTCTTGAGATTGAGAAGGAGACAGAAAAAATTGGAGGGGTGTGTGTGGATATATATGTAATGGGGGGAATTATTAAAAGGGACTTTGTATGATAAAGACGTGTATGGCTGGCTGGAATCAAATGATTATATAGGACGTGGGTAGTCAAGTTTCAGCATGTTATATTGTAGGACACTTTTTGGTTTTGTTCCAAGTAATAGGGGGTTTAAGGGTTGGTTTCTACTATTATTAGCCACCAACAAACCCTCATGCCCCCATACGCCCATACCTAATTAGGCTTCTTCACTCTATACATTCCACGAACCTCGTATTAGTCGTATACTCCCCTCGCCCCTTAAGGATTGTCATTTTTCTTTTCTTTTTTCTTTTCGAGTTGTCCTTAAAAAATGTCAAATTTTTATTTTCCTGGTGCACTCAGTAGTTAGGTTCGAAAAAATGTGTAAGAATGTGGGTGGATGTATTACAATAATGGTAAAGTAAATGATAGAACGTAAAATGATCGATGGATGTAAGAAAAAATGAATATAACAAGAGAAAATGAGTGAAAAGAGATAAATGTAGTGTAGTTAGAGGGGCAAGATAGTAAAATTTATGTCCAAAAGTAAAATAAAACACAATGTAAATAATATTATGAAACGGACTAAAACAAAAAAAATGTAAAGGTCATTTTGAACGGAGGTAGTAACTTACTACATCCGTTTCAAAAGGATCTTCATTTTCCGTTTTAGTCTGTTTCATAATGTTCTTTACACTTTGCTTTATAGTTTTTTGGACATGAAAATTTACTTCCTTACCCTTTTTATCCCCACAATATTTACAATTTTTTAATCATTTATTTCTTACGCCCATCCACATTTTTACACATTTCTTTTATTTTATCTATATTTCATTATATTCAACCAACTATTCTAAACTTGTTTTATATTTGTGCAAATAGTAATTGTAAAGATCTTTCTGAAACGGAGGTAGTACATGCTAATTGAAAAACAAGTTTGCATACTAAATAAAATATCTAGTAACGGTAACTTTTGTGTAAGACCGCTTACCGGAAATACCACTTTAATTGTTTAACTAATTGGTTTCATTGTTTAACTAATTAGTTTTAGTGATTAACTAATTGATTTCATTGATTAAATTAAATGACACCAAGGTGGTCTTTTGTGTAACACCGCCTTATGTAAAAGTTTGTAATCTACTCCCTCCGTATTTTAAAAAGAGATACACTTTGAACGGAACATAGTTTCAGTGAGTTGAATTTATTAAAATAAGATGAAAAATGGGTAATGGGTGAATTATTTATTATTGTAAAAAGATGATGTGAGTAAGTGTGAGGATCACAAAAAATGAGAAATATTAATATAATTGGAATTAGGGACCAAGACATATAAAAAAGGAAAGTGTATTTCGTTTTTAAAATACGACCGTTTAAAAAAAGTGTATCTCTTTTTAAAATACGGAGGGATAGACATTCTTTTAGAGATAGTCAAACAGAAAGAGGAGTTGATAAACATATGTGATTACTGATTAGGCATTTTGTGTTCGTTTATGGACCCCAATTAAGCATCTAACGATGTTAAACTTTAAAGTGCGGAATTTTGAATTTTGAAATGTCTTCCTTTTAACTTTTAAACCCCTTTTTTCCTTGTTTGGAGAGAAACGTACGTAAGTTAATTTGCTTGTTAGGCTCTTCGCCAAAGATACACAGCAAGTCCGCAACACTACAAGTAGTGTCCCACGAGAAAGTTGTGACAAATTGAATTAGTTCCAGCTACAATTTAATTGACTAGTGACGACAATTATTCAGTGTGACTTGTGAGAAGTAGATTAACGTAAGAAACGACTATCCAAGCTCATTATGTACCTGTTGATTAAAGCTCAAGCGAATTGGACCTGTATATGATGTATCACATATATGTTCGAATCGTTCTCCTTCTTGTAATTTGTACTTTTATTGTGACTCATTTCGGACAAAAAGAAAAGACCATCGGAACCTTGTGTTTACTTTTCCTTCTTTACAAACAAACAAATTGAATTTACATCAAGGAGACTTTGAATGGAAAACTTAACAGAGATGAGCAAATTGATAGGAAACATGTACAGGACGACTATGATATGCCACTAACACGAATTGACATATTAACTACGCTACGCGTACTGCGTACACAATAAGTCAATATAACGATTGTAGAGGTAAGGAAGAGTCATTTTCCATAGGGAATATTTAATTGTAGAGCCGGTAAATATGTTGTGTTGGGTCGTATTTGTGTTTGTTGTGGAATATAAATAGGTTGGTGAACCCCAATATTAACCCAACCCATTTAATTAACAGTAGTGCGTTGTATTGAGTAGTTTAATTAAACGGGTCGTAGATCCTTGGCACTAACTCGATATCTTTGTGTTCAGTTCGTATCGTGTAAGTTGTGTTATCGACTTATCTTGTGTATTTAAAAAAGTGTGATTCTAAAGGTTTATAATAAATTATAGGAAAACTTGATAAAGGCACTCTCAACTATGATTCAATTTGTTATGTATTTGTTAAATTCGATTTCTGTTGTAGATGTCGTATGACTTTTTATTAATGAATTGATTTTACATTCAAAAAAAAAAAAAACTATGGACGTTCATCTTTAAAAAGTCTCAAGTACAAATTATTACTGTCTGGTCCCAACTAAGGTGCGGTGTAAGGTGTTGACTTTGCGTGGGCCTTTTTACTGGTGACCGGTGGTGTAAGTCATGACTTTTCCAATTTTTTATACCAAAAATGTTTTTTTTGGGTAAAAATAAATAATATTCACTTAAACTTTTTTCTCTCTCCACCAAACCCTCCCCCGCCTCCACCGCCGGCCACCACTTTCCTCTCCTCCTTCCTCGTCTCTCACCTTCACGCTTTGCCGCAAACACTCCCTTGCCTCCACCGCCAGCCACCACTTTCCTTTCCTCCCTCCTCATCTCTCACCTTCACGCTTCGCCGCAAACCCGACCACCACTTTCCTCTCCTCCCTCCTCGTCTCTCATCTTCACGCTTCGCCGCCGCTGCTAATTTAGTAGGCTTATTTGGTCGCCGTTGTGAGGCTTGCTACGGTGTGGTTTGCTTGCGGGAGGGGGTTACGTTTTGGGGTTGTTACGGTGGGGCAAGGGGAGGGTTGCGAATAGTTGGGGTTGGGGTCAGTGGTGAGGCGGTCAGGTTGAGGTAGAAGGAGGAGCAACTGGGGTTAGGGTTGGTGGCTAGATTGGGGTCGACGACGGGCTTAAGGTTGGCGGCTAGGTTGGGGTCGACGGTTGGTGTTGGTATGGTGGTGGGAGGTTGTTGCAGTTGGTGTTGCTGAGGGAGGAAGGAGGTTTTAAAAAATAAAAATTATTATTTATTTTAAAATCAAACACCCAAATAACTGGGTGGGTATTTTAGGTGGTTGGATTTTTATTTAATGGGTGGGCTTTTAGTTAAATGTGTGGGCTTTTTATTAAATGGGTGGATTTGTTTAAAGAGACACATGATTTTTTAAAATTACCCAACACGTTATCATCTTCAACTTAGTAAACCGGTCATTTTGGAAAAAGGCCCACGCAAATTCAACACCCCCTTAATTGGGACATCCATTAATAATCTTTTCTTGGGACCTTTTAAAGATGAACGTCCATAATTGGAATTGCTTTTATCAAAATTTCCTAAATTCTACGTAGTATTAAATTATTGGGTTTTTTTTTAAGGTTGACTTATGTTAGTTTAATATTGGGAATCTCAACACTAACCTGATCTGTTTAAATTAAATGTGTCGTATCGTGTTGACCCATTTAATTAAACGGGTTGCAAACCCTTGACACTAACTCATTTTTCATGTCTGATTTGTGTCGTGTCATGCCAGATTTTATATAAACCAAGAATTTAAATCGGAAACAAGTTGAATTAAGATAAGGCTTTGTTCTCTTCGACTTATTTTGACTTATTTCAAAAAATAAGATCAGATAAGTTCAAATAGGTTTAGTTAAGTTTAGATAAGTTCAGTTAAGATAAGTTTGAAAAAAAAAAGTTCTTTAATACATTTTTCACATATAAATAAGTTTTTCAGATAAAAATAAGTTCATATAAGTTAAGGTGAGTTTAGATAAATTCAGTTTATAACTTCAGACAAAATAAGTTTAAAAAAAAAAAAAATCTAAGACTTTGTTTGGTAGAAAGGAATTAGAAAGAAAAGAAGAGAAAAAAAAGAAAGAAAATATGGGTTCCTGTGTTTGGTTGTAAAAATGAAATTAGATTTGATGGGAAAGAAAAAGAAATGAAAGGAAAACATCATTAATAAATCTTCTTTTTCATTTCCTCCCAAAAGTGGGGGAATTTGAAAGGAAAGAGAAAAATAAAAACTGTCAAATGATTTTTCTTTATGTTCTTCTCACTTCCTTCTACCAAACAAATGGAAAATAAATTAAGTTTCCTTTCTCTTTTTTTCCTTCATCTTCCCTTCTTTTCTCTTCCCTTCTCTTCCTTTACTAATATTGTACCAAACAATGACTAAATCGAAGGGAAGAGGTCGTCTGATGTTGAGACATTACTTCTATGACTAAAAGTAAGAAAAATGTAATTCTTGACCGCAAATACGATTGTGCAGGGGTGTGTATGGTGCTCTTGGTGCACTGGTGTCCAAACGACACGCGTCAAATATAAAACGCGGATATCTTGTTGAATCCGGAGAAGAAAAGAACAAACGTTGTTTTTTGATAAAAAAGAACAAATGTTGTTCTTTTGTTAAAAAAAAGAACAATGACTGCTCTGTCCCTTTTTTTTCGTTCTTTTGTTTTTCACTCCATTTTTCTTGTATATATACCTTCTTTTTTATAATTTTTGAATCAGAATTTGTGAAGAGGAGAGAGAAAAACTATGGAAAGGAGAGAGAAACTGTGAAGAGGAGAGAGAAAGTAATGGCAAATTCTCAGATATTGGTTGATTTTTCTACTTCAATATCAAATTCTATAGATTATTCTTCTTCAAATTTGAATTCCTCTGCCGATAATCCGATTTGTGAAGGTAATTTTTCAATTTTTAAAAACGAATTACTTATTTATGATAGATTTTGATTTCGATGTTCATTATTTTGATAATTTCCATATATTTTGATTTTTTTGATCATTTCGTTTCTGCATTTCTCAATAACTTTGATTAATGTATTTTGATTCTATATTTTGATGATTTTGATGATTAATGTATCTTGATTATATATTTCTGATGATTTTGATTTCTGTTCTTTTTCGATTTTATATGTTCTTTTAGTCTTATCTTTTGTTCTTTTATATATTGGTTCTCATATATGTATTAAGAGATTGTAATAATACAGAAAATAATTATTGAACATGTTGTTCTTTTTTGCTTTAGCTTGTTGTTCTTTTATGCTATAGCTTGTTGTTCTTTTTTGCTTTAGGTTGTTGTTCTTTTGATATTACACACTTCAGATCAAATTGTTGTTTTACCATTTTTGTTGTTCTTTTATCTCTTTTCTTATTCTTTTTTCACATGGTTAAAATAAGTGTTCTACATGATATGTTCTTTTCTGTTATTTATAATGTTCTTTTTCTTTACTTTATTATGTTCTTTTATGCTCTATTGTTGTTCGTTTTTTTATTGGTAATGTTGTTTTACATGGTTAAAATAAGTGTTCTACATGATATGTTCTTTTCTGTATTTATAATGTTCTTTTTCTTTATTTATAATGTTCTTTTATTTATAATGTTCTTTGAGGTTCATCCTCTTTTTGTTCTTTTGAGGAATTGCTCTGTTTATTCAGCCTCTCTTCTTGTTCTTTCAGCTGTTTTTGAAGATTTAACATCATTTGTTGCTGGTCAAGTAAAAGCTTCCTTTGCTCTTCAATACTGTAATTTTTGAAAAAAGAACAAACATAAAAGAACATTAAGATTTATATCTAATAAACATAAAAGAACTGAACAACAAAACTAAAAAAAAAAACAAGTGCACCGTTCTTATCATGAACATGGCTTGTATTTCTTCTCCTTCCCCCTTTTTTTATCATTTTTTTTTATTTTTTATTTTCTATATATATAATATTTCTCCTATTGGATTCATAACTTCTCATTTTAGAAACACATTCTTGAGAGAGAAAGAGGAGAGCTTTTAGTTTCTCCCAACAAAAGAGAGATTTTATGAGAGAGAAAGTTCAAAACCAAATTTCTCCTCCTTCTTTCTCTGAAATGTGATTTTAATTGAATTACCTTTACAAAAAAACTAGTTTATTAAGCGAAATACTATTTCAATTTCGCTATTTTTTGAATGTTTTTTATTCATTCAAAGAGGTTTATGTTGTTGATGAAGGTGCATCGGGTGATTAAGTTAAATTTTCTCGTTCTTAATTCTATGTTCTTTTTAAATTTTAATGTTCTTTTCTTATAACTTTCTATTTCTGTGGCATCAAAATAGTGTGTTCTTTTTTAGAATCAGCAATTGTTCTTTTTACATATTTATAGTGTTGTTTTCAAATATTTTTTGATAAATAAAATAACGGAATTAAAACATATTTTTAATCTTAAATAATAATATATATCAGAAGTGCACTAACGACTTTTAAAATTCTAGTCGTGTTATTTTTTTAATTAGAACATCAATTGGTTGAAAAAGAACATTTTCAGAACTTAAAAGAACAAGAAAAAAATATAGATCTGGTTTTAAAGTTCATCAAAGGTTCGTCGTTCTATTTTTTAATTAGAACATAAATTGGTTGGAAAAGAACATTTCCAGAACTTAAAAGAACAAGAAAAAATATAAAATCTGGTTTTAAAGTTCATCAAAGGTTCGTCGTTTTATTTTTTAATTAGAACATACTGTAAATTGGTTGGAAAAGAACATTTCCAGAACTTAAAAGAACAAGAAAAAATATAACTGCTTTTTATATTTGTATCTTTTGTCTGATTTGTCAATATTAGTGTTCTTTTTGGTTTTTTTTCTAATGTTCTTTTTTTTTTTTGCGGTTTTTATTTTGGTTGCGTTTTATTGTTATTTATGTGCGTTTTGGGACAGGTGCACCAAGAGCACCATGCACACCCCTGCACAATCTGAGCGACAAGTTCCTACTTAACCGACAAGCTACAAGCTACAGGCTAGAGGATACAACCAGTTTAGTTGTTAAAATTTTGATTGTGGCCAGTAAACAATACCAAAAATCAAATCTCGTCTATATATACTCCATCCCCAAATAAAATATTAAGTACTCACTATGATTCCCTCTAAAAAAACATTACTCCTTCCAACCTTTTTTATTTTTCGCATTTGCAAAATGAAGTAATAATTTAGGAAGTGGATATCTTCTTGTTTCAAAGAAGTATTTAACTAAAATCATGTATTATGATTCTCATGGAAATATTATTTCCCATAACTTTTTCAAAATCTTAGTATCACTTTCTTCCTTTGCTCGCAATATACTTGTTTAACCACATGCACTCCTCCGCCCAAACGTTGTGCAACACATAACCAATAGTATAAGAATGTTTAGGATTAGAATCTCCAGTTGGTAGAGGTAGCACCCATTGAAAAGCTTTGTTTGCGAAACATGAGAAGTTAAAAAAATGGTATGAATGCCATGCTTCTAAGTTTCGGATTATCCGCTTGTTAAAAAAACCACCATTGGGTCTAAAACTTTTTATTGTGTGTTCATTGGTTATTCTCATAATAGTGCCGCATATATATTCATGCTTTTGAGTGATCATTGTAATTGTGAATTCAGGGATGTAGTTTTCTTTGAGCATATTTTCCCATTGAAATCCTCTTTGTCTTCTCATGTGCGTGAGTCAACTGTTGATATTCCTTTGGATGCTTGTTTGCCTAGTCCTAGTGTTCCTCCTCCTCCCACTATAGTGGAAGAAGTACAACCTAGGAAGAGTAAGAGGCTTAGAGTAGAGACTTCCTTTGGACCAGATTTCTTGACCGTTTTTCTTGCATGTTAAAGACTTTGACGTGGAATATTTGAGGGAAATTATTGTTTCTTTGTTTAATTAATCTTAGAATAAGACCCAAAGCCTATGATTCATCTGGGAACGGGCTTGCAGATAGGTGATTACCCGAGCATTGCCGTTATGGTCTCCTTTTACGGTGCGACGATTGACAACGCCAAAGTAACCATTTCTCAAAAAAGTAATCTCAAATATATCACTCAGGTATAGAGGATTAGTGTCTAATAAGATAATGAAATTGTGAGGGGTCGAAAAAGCGCGAGGCTAATGCGTGACCTTGTCCCTCGTGGGTGTGACGATTCTTTTTATTCAATCAAGTGTAATTGGATTTCCTGTGAGTATACACCCAATTGACTAGTAATATAGGAGTCGCCATTCAGTTTTTAACGACAATGAGAAAAACTGACAAAACCCGGTTATCGTGATATAAAGGGAGTGCAATTATGTTTGACCACGACGGCCGTAGGTTCCCTTGTGATCCCTGGTGTGGGGATCTCTCAATATACACCCGCAAGGTAGAGATTGAGGGTTCGGGGGACTGTAACTACCGAGAGGAGTAATTCGCTCGTCGATAACTCCAGAGGCAGGATATCCTTACTAGCTCAGCATAAATAATTGAAGGGACATGCGTTAACTATTAGACTAATCTGAGTTGATTTTAGCAATATGCAACATATAATACTAATTCGGTCGTGATTATCTGATTTAAATAACATTAAGGGACCTAGCATGATAATCCGATTTCCCAAAAATATTATATTTGTTAGGCGTGATAGAACAATCAGATTAGGTTAGTTTAACAGTTCATAAAAAGGGCGAGGAAAGTAGTTAAATCATCGAAAAGGGACACATTACGACGCACCCTTGAGAGGTGCGTCACGGTTCTCAGAAAACTAACCACTTTGACTTTGCTATTTCTCCTTTTTATTTAACGAATCTCAATTATGGGACAGGATACGTTCTGTTCGATTTATGGATCGATTTCGACAGAACGCGTGAACAGTTTCGCAGCGAGAGGCTTAGGCTAAGGGGTTTAGAGTCAATACTCAGAATATGTTATGTGTTGTTGTGTGTTTCACGTCGAAACTAGGGGCCTATTTATAGGGAAGAGTTCGTGGAAAGATAGGATTGCAGAGTTCTAATCCACAAAGAATTAGGAAAAGAGACGTACCCAAGTATTTTCAGCGCCCAGGCCTGGGCGCCGAAGATTTCGGCGCCCAGAGCCAGGCGTTGAAAATAGGGTCTGGGCAGTTTTGTTTAGTCAGATTCGGATTCCTAAAATCCGTAGAGTTTGAGATTAATTCGAGTCTTTTAGCGCGTATCAATTTTATGACGGAATGCGTCTGGGCCCGTTACGAACTCTAGGTTCGTTAGGATTTTAATTAATACGTGACTCCTATTTCTGAATCCTATTAGGAATAGGATTCTCGCGGTTTTCTATCTCATTTAGGATTTATGTTGGAGTGCAACACCTAATTCTGACATGTTTCTATCTTTTATGATTTGCCACTTTTAGACACTACCTTTTACGGCAGTTACTATTTTTAGCAGGTTTCCATAAATAGCAGGTTTCGGGTGAAATGAAATGGGGAATCGAGATTCGTTTATTTTATAGGAGATGCGTTGTCAAGTGGAGTTTTTATGCTTTCATCATAGAACCTTTCCCTTGCGGGAACGGGGACAAAAGTAGGTGTCTACAGTTAGCCCCCACTTTGACTGAGTCTTGGAGTAAGACGATGGTCAAAGTATTAGACGGAGTGCGTCACACAAGCCATGGTGTATGTGACCTGTTTTGCGAGGGTCTCACGAGCCCCCGAGTGATAACATTTGACTTAAGGGTCATCACTTGAAGTGTCGACATATCCCTCACGTGTCATTGGGATTTATCAACTGATAGTATAGAAACTTCCTCACTTTGTCATTGGAAGGATCTAAAGGTGCGTAGAAACTCCCTCACTTTGTCATTGGGAGTAACTACAGATGTTTTCGAAATTAAAGCTGTAAAGTGTAATTGGGCCTGGCCAAGCCCAATCACGAGGTAAAACGTTTTTAAAAATTCTCATTTCCAGGGCTAGCTAAACGAGAAAACCCCCTTTTTTTATAGGACGTAAAACGAAGGAAAATCCAGCACATCGTTCTTTTTTGGAAAAAACGGAAAACCAATCCTTTAATTTTTGGAAAAAAGGGAAAACCAATCCTTTAATTTTTGGACAAAGGGAAAACCAATCCTTTAATTTTTGGAAAAAGGGGAAACCAATCCTTTAATATTTTGAAAAAGGGAAAACCGAAAAAAGTTATCGCTGCAGCGACTAAGGACCTGCGCGGTTAGTGACGCAGACCCCGCCCGCTGAAGGTGGGCGAGCCTGTCCGCTGAGGGTGGACTCCCCGACCGATAGAAGTGGACGAATCTGTTTTGATGTTTTTGAAAATAAGGACCTACGCGGTTTGTGGCGTAGACCCCGCCTGCTGAAGATGACGAACCTATTTTAAATTTGAAGACTTTATTTTTTCGAAAACTGAGGACCTGCGCGGCTAGTGACGCAGACCCCGCCCGCTGAGGGTGGGCGAGCCCATTTTGAATTTCTTGTTTTGCCTACTTAGAAGGGCTTTTGTGATTACAACATGTTGGTGGGTCGTAATATTTCCTGATTAGATGTGTCCTATAAGTGGGTCCACACTGTGTATATTTTTGTTTAACAATTTTTTTTTCTTTTCAAAATACCGTTTTTTTTTTCTTTGGGAAAGAAATATCAAGATAACGGATATCTTACACATTTTCTTTGGGAAAGAAATATCAAGAAGGGAAGCATTTTCAGCGCCCAGCTCTGGGCGCGAGAATTTCTAACGCCCAGAGCTAGGCGTTGAAAATGCGAAGGGGGAGGCTGGTCTTTAAATACGCGGACCGTCTCCTTCCTTTCCCATTTCCACCATTTTCGCTCAAACTCTTCACTTCTCTCTACTGATTTTTGCTCGTTTCCTTCACTTTTCTTCACGAATTCTACTCCAAATCACTTCCTAATCTTCCCAATGTAAGTAATTTTCAGTAATTTTGATCTATTTTGTCAATTTCAGTATTTTTGTCAAGTATTTTTGTGCATGAAATTGATTTGGGGGTTTTTGATTTTGTGCCCCTTTCCTTCAATTAGATAGTTGGGAATGTTCCATATAACATGTTAATTAGTTTGTGCATGTTAATTTTTGCAAGTATGTTGATTTTTGTTGAATTTGGGCATTTTCATGCTAGCCCCCAAGTATGCCTACGAATCTAGTATTTTCTTATAATGTAGGTGTTCTTGGTATATTGCTTGCGTTCCTCATAATTCACGAATGACAAATTATGGGAGAATTTTGATTTTGCTGGAGTTAATTTTTACTTAGGAAATTTTGCTAAGTATGAACTTAGTATCATGTTTTTAGGGAACAAAAATTGTATGACTCCATTTCATGAGTGAAATGCACTCTTCTTAGGGATCGGTATGAGTGCCGATTTTGTCAAAGGTATAATGCCTTGTTGTATTGTTGATCAGCATGTCTGACGAGTCGTTACCCCCTCCTGGTGGCCACGAGGCGCGTGGCATGACGCGTCAGTCTACTGGCCCAGGTCCCCTATGGGTGGGCCCTGAGATTTACGACGGTCGTGATCTGCACTAGGACCTAGAGCACCATGTGACTTCCCGCCTTCACGCGAGGAGAGAGACTACAGTTCGCGGCTATGGCGCAGCGACGAGTGAGACCGTTTTTAGCTATCTGAGCTCGGACGCCCAGGCCTTGGTGAGGGCGAGCTCATTGTTTCCGGTGGTTGAGACTTTCTGGGAGATACTGCGGCTTAACATCTCCCTGTCCTTTCTGCGGTCGTTCATGAGGTGGTGGTGGGATACCACCAACACCTTCCATTTTCCTTGGGGCGAGATGACGATCACTCCTGAGGACTACACAGCTTTGACGGGTTTGACCTTTACAGGGAACCCCGTTCGTCTGAGGTCGGACGGCCCATCGCCGACTGTTGCTGAGGGTACCAGGCTCCTGGGCTCGTGGATGGGTAGTAGGTTACCTTCGTACCAGCCCCGTGGGATACCTTTCGCTGACCTGATGTGGGCTCTGGAGCATGGGGTAGAGGAGTCGTCTTTGGGACAGGCTCGGCTGTTCTACCTCCATTTTATTACTTCCACTTTTCTATCGGGTCCGACTGACACCTTTGACCCGAGGTGGATAGGCATGGTAGAGGACGTGTCTACACTGGGTGACCATCGCTGGGGCGATTTGGGCTATGTGACGCTTGTCGGCCAGATGAGTTTGTCGGTGCGCGACTCGGACCCGAGTAGACGTCACTTTGTGATTACATTAGCGGGAGTGCCGCGTTTGATCGAGGTATGTGCCTAGACTTTCTTTTGTTTTTCTCGCTTTTACCCGGCCTCTTTTTTTGAATGTTTTATTATCCTTTCCTTTTTGCAGCTGTGGGCCTTTGAGCACTTACCTTGGCTGGCTCCCCGAAAGGGGCAGAGGCCTTTGGAGTTCCCTGCCGGTCGCCGTTGGGGTTGGAAGAAGAAGTTGACAGTGCGTCCACCGCCCGATACCGTGTGGGATCTTATCCGGGACGGGAACCCTGAGCATGTACAGAATCTTATCCTCTATCTCGTATTTCGTCATTCTTTTATATTATTTTTTATGTGCGAGGTCTGACTGCGTTTTGTACAAAAACAGGTGGTTTGGACCCCATGGCTCTCTTTTAGGGGTACCCATGCTTCAGTCAGGGATAGTTATGCCCTGAGCCAGATGCGGGTCTTGTTCGTTGGCCGCCGGGACCCTGTCTGGTACCTAGGAGAGCGGGTACGTATGCAGACGGTCGGGGTTTTTTTGGTGCCCAGGCCTCCGCCTGCGACCATGCTATCTACTCGCTCGATAGGCGAGTCGTGGAGGGTCCACTCGAGGACTGGCGTGCCGGCGACAGAGTTGGTGATAGAGGGAGCTAGCTATTACCAGTTTATCCAGGATTCTCTTTGTCTCCCGGAGCCTGGCGCTGTAAGTTGCCTCCTCTCTTTGTATTGATTTTAGTGTTTTCATGCTCGTGCCCATGTGTTTATGCCCACTGTGTTTTGTGCAGGAGGGTCCTGACCCTTCGTTGGGGGGATGGGTGCTTCCCGATGCTCGGATCTCGTATACCGGAGAGAGTGGATCCGAGATTGTGGAGACTTTCCCGGAAGACCGGGTTTTCCATGCTCCGCTCCCTGAGGGAGTAGAGGCGGTATGCACCTTTCATTTGTGTACTCTTTTTATATTTTTTTCTTTCCTTTTTTACTGACATTCTTGTTTCAGGTTCCGGCCCGTACGGCCAATGCGATGGTGGGGGTGATCAACCGGTTGAAGTCCACGTTGGTTCGAGCTCGGTCTGCACTTTCTTGCAGGAGCCCCCACTCTACTCGGGTAATGTGCCCTCTTTTTTGATCTGTACCCTTTTGTTTGGCTTTCGGTTATTCACTCTCTTTCTGTCTCTCTTTTTTTTTCTTTGCAGACGGCTGCTGGGCGTGCTGGGGCCGACGACGCGGGTCCCTCGGGCAGGGGACACGGTCGTCGTGAGAGAGAGAGAGCACGACACTCGCCCCTACGGCATCGCCGTTCTGACGCGGGGGTGATTTCTTCCGGGGAGAGGTCCGAGCCGGAGCGTAGGCGGCGTTCCGTGTCGGTGGCCCGAGAGCCTAGCCCCGAGTTGCAGTCACAACCTCATTTTTGGGGTGACTCTGGCTGGGGTCCCTCATACCACGGGGAGTGGAGTGGATGGACCGGCGAGCCTTGGAGACATGGAGCCGATGACGAGTCTTAGGCTTACCTCCTGTTTTGTACATATTCATTCTTGTGTTCCGTATGTATATATATATTTTTTGCGATTTTTGGTGCAAGAATGTTTTGAGCCTTCCGTGGGCTTTGTTTTAACATATTATAGCAATATTAGCTTCCTAAACCAACGACGAATTTCGAAAAGGAAAAGACTTTCGTAAAAATAATGAGTTCATATAAGAGTGCACATATCTTTTTAGATTAACCGACTACTTGGGGTATTACATATGCATGTTCACTATTTTTGTTTTCTTTGCCGACTCGTGTCATACTCCTTTGTTGGGCTTGTTCCTGGAAACTCTTGTGGCTTTTCCATTTTATTTGGTCTTGCCCGTGCATGGGTCAGGGTAGAGCGCCCTTTGCAATATCTTTTCTTCTTGATGCGTTGCGTGACTTTATTATTTTTTAATTTTTTATTGGACCGGATCCTTGAGAAGGATTGCCTACGTATCTTGTCAGAATCAGGTCGCGCGTAGTTCTAGCTTTTTGAAAAAACTTTTTGAAAGGGTGTTCATTACACGTATGCTTCCCCCCCAAGTGTTCGTGGTTCTTTTGAGGGTTAGAAAAAGGAGTACGAACACTTTGCAGAAGCGGGAGGATAAGTGGCAAGAGAGAACGACGCCTGATCTAGGGCGAAGGAAATATCGGCGCCCAGGCCTGGGCGTGCAAAATAACAGCGCCTAGTCCTGGGCGTTGAAGTTTTGTCCTTCGCTTTTTCTACTTTATCGAGTTTTATGCCGTGTGCTTAGAGTAATGCGCAGAATGTTTGCTTATGAGTCTTAATGTGTTTTATTAGATGCCTTAATTCCGGACTGAATTTTATTAAATATAGTACTTTTTCAATTGGTCTAAGTTCGTGAGGTTAGCGAATTCCGCTCCATCTATGTCGGCTAGTTGGACTGCTCCGCCAGGTAGGATGGTCTTTACAAAATATGGTCCTGTCCAGTTAGGCCGGAATTTTCCTCGAGGGTCCGTAGTAGGTGCGCGGACTTCTTTTAATACAAAATCGCCTTCTTTGATGTTTCGAGGTTTGACTCTTTTGTTGAATTGCCTTGCGATGCGCTTTTGATACACTTGCACGTGATGTAGAGCTCTCAACCTCCGTTCGTCCAAAAGGACGAGTTCGTCGTACCTAGCTTGAACCCAATCAGCTTCGGGTAGCTTGCTTTCTAGGACGATCCGGAGGGAGGGAATCTCCAACTCGACCGGTTGGACTGCTTCCATTCCGTATACCAAGGAGTAGGGTGTTACTCCAATGGAGGTGCGGATTGAGGTTCGATAGCTCCATAATGCGAAGTGTAATTTGTTGGGCCAATCCTTATAATTTTCGGCCATTTTTTCGATTATGACTTTAATATTTTTGTTGGCCGCCTCTACCGCGCCGTTCATTTGCGGCCTGTAGGGAGAGGATTTATGGTGTTTGACATGATATTTTTTGAGCAGGTCTTGGACTTCGGCCCTGAAGTGGGAACCTTGGTCACTTATGATTTCATGTGGAACCCCGTATCGACAGAATATGTTCTTTTCTAGGAATCGGGCGACATGTTTGGCTGTTAACTTTGCATAGGAGACTGCCTCTACCCATTTAGTGAAGTAATCAATTGCAACTAAAATGTACTCGTGTCCCCCTACGCCTGTTGGTGTTACCTTGCCGATTATATCTATACCCCAAGTGGAAAAGGGCCATGGAGAAGTGAAGGTGTATAGTTCCGAGGGAGGTAAATGGTTAAGGTTACTGAAGATTTGGCATTTTGGGCAAGTTTTTACAAAGTGATGGCAATCGGTTTCCATAGTGGTCCAATAGTACCCTGAGCGGGATATTTTTCGGGATAGCATTTTTCCGTTCATATGGGGTCCGCACACGCCGTTATGGTATTCTTCCATTAGTCTTTGGGATTGGTTTTGATGGACACAAAGTAACTTGATTTTATTCGGCGTGTATTTGTACAGTTCTCCCAGAATTATGCTATATTGTGAAGCGAGGAGGCGTAGGGCCTTTTGTGCTCGCGGGGAAGTGTTTGGGGGGAATTCCCCACTTGTTTTGTAACGAAGGATGTCCGTGTACCATGGTTCTTCTTCGGTGTTTTCAGGTTCGGAGTCTATGGCACAACAATAAGCTGGCTCTTTCCTTCGCTCGACCAGAAGGGTCATTCCGTCCCATTCATTCGGGATGTTGAGCATTGAAGCTAGCTTCGCTAGTGCATCCGCGAATTGGTTGTCGTCTCTTGGCAAGTACGTATACTCGATTTTTTCAATTTGCTCGACTATTTGGTCCAAGTGAGCTTGATATTTTGAGAGACTAGTGCTTCGGACCTTCCATCTTTTGGATATATGGTTGATTATTAGGGAAGAATCCCCGAAGACTTGTAGGTGTTTGACTCCGAGGCTAACTGCGGCCTCTAGCGCAACTATGCAGGCCTCGTATTCGGCGGCATTGTTTGTGGCCTCGAAGTCAAGTTTGACGGAAATTGGTACATGGGCTCCTTCGGGACTGACTAGGAGAACTCCGACGCCGCATCCTTTTTGGTTGGACGCGCCATCGAAGTACAGTGTCCAATAGTCGTCTCGTATCATCAGAAGTTCCTCGTCGGGGAGAGGTAAGCTTCCGTGGTTTCCTCATTCGTGGCATGCTCGGTCAGGAATTCGGCTACCGCTCTTCCTTTGATTGTTTTTTCCGGCATGAATTTTAGGTCGAATTCTGAGAGCATGACTAGCCACCTGGACAGGCGACCGCTTAGGGCGGGCTTTTCGAACATGTATTTTAAGGGATCTAGTTGTGAAACTATATGAACAGTGTGGGCCAATAGGTAATGTCTGGGTTTTTTGGATGCCTAGACGAGGGCGAGACAGGTTTTCTCTAGTTCTGTGTATCTCGTCTCGTACTGTATGAACTTCTTGCTCAAGTAGTAAATGGCTCGCTCGGATCCATGTACACACTGTGAGAGCATAGCTTCTGCTGCAGTATCCGTGACAGTTAGGTATAGGCGTAAAGGGATTCCAGGCAAAGGCGGGGAGAGGACGGGTGGCTTGCTTAGGTATTCTTTGATTTTATCGAAGGCGGTTTGGCATTGTTCATCCCATTCGGCCTTTTGTTCTTTTCTTAATTTTTTGAATATTGGCTCACAAGTCATAGTAAGCTTGGAAATGAACCTACTAATGTATTGCAGCTTTCCTAGGAAGCCCCTTATCTGCTTTTCAGTTTTTGGTGGGGGCATTTCGGTAATGCCTTTGATCTTAGATGGGTCAATCTCGATTCCTCGCGTACTAACAACATATCCTAGCAATTTTCCGGAGGTTACCCCGAACACACATTTTTGTGGATTTAGTCTCATGTTATATTCGGGTGAAGTATTTTTTAAGTGTCGGGAGGTGACCGAGCCGGTCTTTAGATTTGACGATCATGTCGTCCACGTAGACCTCGATTTCTTTATGTATCATGTCATGGAGTAACGTGGTGGCTGTTCTTTGATAGGTGGCCCCCGCGTTTTTCAAACCAAAGGGCATTACAGTGTAACAATATGTTCCCCAAGGGGTGATGAAAGTTGTTTTTTCCATGTCTTCTTCTGCCATGAGTATTTGGTTATATCCGGCGTACCCGTCCATAAAGGAGAGGAGCGCGTGTTCTGCGGTGTTGTCTACTAGTATGTCAATGTGAGGTAGAGGGAAGTCATCTTTAGGACTGGCTTTGTTGAGGTCTCGAAAGTCTATGCACATTCGCACTCGTCCATCTTTTTTAGCTAC
The DNA here is from genome assembly GCF_020520425.1 of Spinacia oleracea. Classification (NCBI taxonomy): domain Eukaryota; kingdom Viridiplantae; phylum Streptophyta; class Magnoliopsida; order Caryophyllales; family Amaranthaceae; genus Spinacia; species Spinacia oleracea. The sequence goes on along the minus strand of NC_079491.1, from coordinate 69,707,412 downwards.
GGGGACAATATTGGCCACCCATTCTGGGTAGTTGGAGACTTTTATAAAGCCGACGTCTAATTGTTTAGTGACTTCTTCTTTTATTTTCAAGGCTATCTCTGGCTTGAGCCGCCGTAGCTTTTATTTTACTGGCGTCATTTTGGGATCTAGCGGAATTTTATGCTCAGCGATTTCTCGATCTATTCCTGGCATGTCTTTGTAGGACCAAGCAAAGACACCCTCGAATTCCCGCAAAGTGGAGATTAGATCGGCTTTTTCAGTGGGAGTTAAGGTGAGGCCAATTTTAATAATTTTAGGATTTTCTTCTGTTCCAATATTTACCGATTCTGTGTCCTCAATTATAGGAGTTTTGAGTTCTTGTTCACTTACAGCTTTTATTAGTTCGGTATATTCCTCTTCTGGCTCTTTTTCGCGCTCATTATGTTAGGTTATGATTCATATGACAATACATAAATCATGCGGAAAAACCATAAAGCCAGGAAAGCATATTATTTACACATAATCATTTAGCATAGTTTAGATGCATACACTTTGTTGCGTGCCCTCCCTAGCTGCGCCCGAACCGAACAAGAACAAGTCTTTAGGACTCCAAGTGTCGTCCCTCCGTAGATAGTCCACAGCACGTCCGGATCCGCCTTAAGCTTGACCAACTAGGATCGCCCTTAAGGTACTTAGAATTTTCGGCTATTGTAGGCAATTATGTGACTGAATTTTTGCTCTCAAAAATCACTTTGAATACTTGAATACTTCAATTGTGTCTATAAATTATGACCCTAGGCACCTATTTATAGAGGTATGGAAAAGGAACTGGAATCCTATTAGAATACGAATTAATTAAACTAGAATCCTAATAGAATTCTTATTTAATTAATTCATCCTTTTAGGTTTAGGAATTTAATCATATGTCGAAACCTGATAGCTTTAGGATTCGTATAGCACACAAACACACACACGCACGCACAACAGCCCATTGCCACGAGGCCCACACGCTGCCGCAGACTTGGCGCGCGCTGGGCCTGCCTTGCGGTGGGCCTGGCGCAGCCTTGGCTGGTGCGTTGTGGCGCGCTGGCTTGCTGGGCGATGGCCCGGCTTCGTGCTGGGCCTTCGTCTGGCAGGCCTCGTCCGATGCTAATTCGTACGATACGCTTCCGATTAATTTCCCGATTCCGGAATTCATTTCCGATACGAACAATATTTAATATTTCCGATTCCGGAATTAATTTCCGTTTCGAACAAATATTTAATATTTCCGTTTCCGGAATTATTTTCCGATTCCGATAATATTTCCGATTCTGACAATATTTCCGTTTCCGGCAATATTTCCGATTCCGGCAATATTTCCATTTCCGATAATATTTTCCGATACGTACCATGTTTCCGTTTCCGGCAACATCTACGACTTGGATAATATTTATATTTCCGATACGATCCATATTTCCGTTTCCGGCAATATCATCGTTTCCGGAGTATTCATTTCTTGCCTGTGACGATCTCAGCTCCCACTGAAACCAAGATCCGTCGATTCCGAATATCCATAGATGGAGTATTTAATGCCATTAAATACTTGATCCGTTTACGTACTATTTGTGTGACCCTACGGGTTCAGTCAAGAGTAAGCTGTGGATTAATATCATTAATTCCACTTGAACTGAAGCGGCCTCTAGCTAGGCATTCAGCTCACTTGATCTCACTGAATTATTAACTTGTTAATTAATACTGAACCGCATTTATTAGATTTAACATTGAATGCATACTTGGACCAAGGGCATTATTTCCTTCAGTCTCCCACTTGTCCATAGGGACAAGTGTGCATTTCCTAATTCCTTTGTCGCTCGATGCTTGCTCTTGAACATAAGGTAAGATTTGTCCTCCTTATTATGTCCAGAGGTGTTCCTCGGTTTCAGAGTTCAACTGATCAAATAAACAGATAATCATAGCCTATGATTCATCCGAGCACGGCCATGCATTTTACAGTTTCTAGCTCTCCGAGTGGCCTTGTACAACTTTTAAGCATCTCATCCCGATTTATGGGAGGACAATCCCAATCTTGCGATCTTGAGATTAGACTTCGTTTGATAGGTGATTACCTGAGCGTTGCCTTTATAGCCTCCTTTTACGGTGCGACGGTTGGTCAACGTCAAATCAACCAGTTCTCAAACAAGTAATCTCAAATCACTCAGGTATTGAGGATTTAGTGTCTAATAATTTTAATGAAATTTACTTATGACAGACTTTCATCTCTTACCGTAAAGTTTCATAGGTCTTGTCCGATACTAGTCTTCCCAAAGTAAGTATCTATGCAAATGATTATGACATTGCCATGTCCACATAGTTCAAGAAACAGAACTACTAGTCATCTTGCATTCTAGTCGTCTAACGTTTTCTATGCGTCCAATTTTTAAGAAAACTCCGACTAGGGACCATTTTCAACCTGTGACATTCAAGTTCACTTGATAGACATTTCTTAGTCACAGGACTGGTCCTGACAGTCTATCTTGAATATATCGTCAAATTGAAGGGACTCATCATTTAATAAACCACAAATTAAATGGAAAAATGAATTCTTTTCATTTATTGTGAATGATTAACCAATAATGTTTTACAAAGATTTAAACTCTAAAACTTCAAAACATTAAACAGAGACATCAAAGCCATTCTCCAATATGCTTGATTACCATAGCTGCAGTGTGCGAGTTGTGCTTCGCCTGCGGCAGAGGTTTAGTTAATGGATCTGATATGTTGTCATCAGTTCCAATTTTGCTTATCTCGACTTCTTTTCTTTCAACGAACTCTCGTAGAAGGTGAAATCTACGAAGTACATGCTTGACTCTCTGGTGGTGTCTAGGCTCTTTTGCCTGTGCAATAGCTCCGTTATTGTCACAATACAGGGCTATTGGTCCTTTAATGGAGGGGACTACACCAAGTTCACCTATGAACTTCCTTAGCCATATAGCTTCTTTTGCTGCTTCATGTGCAGCAATGTACTCCGCTTCAGTTGTAGAATCCGCAATGGTGCTTTGCTTAGCACTTTTCCAGCTTACTGCTCCTCCGTTGAGGCAGAAGACAAACCCAGACTGTGATCTGAAATCATCTTTGTCGGTTTGGAAACTTGCGTCCGTATAGCCTTTAACAATTAATTCATCATCTCCACCATAGACCAGGAAGTCATCTTTGTGCCTTTTCAGGTACTTCAGAATGTTCTTGGCAGCAGTTCAATGCGCCTCTCCTGGGTCTGACTGGTATCTGCTCGTAGCACTGAGTGCGTACGCAACATCCGGGCGTGTACATATCATAGCATACATTATTGAACCAATCAATGATGCATATGGAATCCCATTCATTCGTCTACGCTCATCAAGTGTTTTTGGGCACTGAGTCTTGCTTAGAGTCATTCCATGAGACATGGGTAGGTAGCCTCGCTTGGAGTCCGCCATCTTGAACCTATCAAGCACCTTATTGATATAAGTGCTTTGACTAAGTCCAATCATCCTTTTAGATCTATCTCTGTAAATCTTGATGCCCAATATGTACTGTGCTTCTCCTAGATCCTTCATCGAAAAACATATCCCAAGCCAAATCTTGACAGAGTTCAACATAGGAATGTCATTTCCGATAAGTAATATGTCGTCGACATATAATACTAGGAAAGCAATTTTGCTCCCACTGACCTTCTTGTATACACAAGATTCGTCTGCATTCTTGATGAAACCAAAGTCACTGACTGCTTCATCAAAACGTATATTCCAGCTCCTGGATGCCTGCTTCAATCCGTAGATTGACTTCTTTAGCTTGCATACCTTTTTAGCATTCTTTGGATCCTCAAAACCTTCAGGTTGTGTCATAAACACAGTTTCTGTTAAAACGCCGTTTAAGAAAGCAGTTTTGACATCCATCTGCCATATTTCGTAATCGTAATATGCAGCAATTGCTAACATTATCCGAATAGACTTTAGCATTGCAACTGGTGAAAAGGTTTCATCGTAATCCACACCGTGGACTTGCCTGTAACCTTTTGCAACCAATCTAGCTTTGAAAACTTCAAGTTTCCCATCCTTGTCCTTTTTCAGTTTGAAAACCCATTTGCTTCCAATAGCTTGGTAGCCATCTGGCAAATCGACCAAATCCCATACTTGGTTTTCAGACATGGAGTCTAATTCAGATTGCATGGCTTCTTGCCATTGCTTGGAGCTAGGGCTCGTCATAGCTTGTTTGTAAGTCGCAGGTTCATCACTTTCAAGTAATAGAACGTCATAGCTCTCGTTCGTCAAAATACCTAAGTACCTTTCCGGTTGAGATCTATATCTTTGCGATCTACGCGGGGTAACATTTCTAGATTGACCATGATTCTCACCAGATTCTTCTAAAGATCTCTGAGTTTCATCCTGAATGTCATTTTGAGCATTCTCTAGAGTTTGTTGTTCGACTCGAATTTCTTCGAGGTCTACTTTTCTCCCACTTGTCATTTTGGAAATGTGATCTTTCTCCAAAAAGACACTATCTCGAGCAACAAACACTTTGTTCTCAGATGTATTGTAGAAGTAATACCCCTTTGTTTCCTTTGGATAGCCCACAAGGATACATTTGTCAGATTTTGGATGAAGTTTGTCTGAAATTAATCGTTTGACGTATACTTCACATCCCCAAATCTTAAGAAAAGACACATTTGGAGGCTTTCCAAACCATAATTCGTATGGAGTCTTTTCGACAGCTTTAGACGGAGCTCTATTTATAGTGAGTGCAGCTGTATTTAGTGCATGTCCCCAAAATTCTAATGAAAGTTCGGCCTGACCCATCATTGACCTGACCATGTCTAGCAAGGTTCTGTTCCTCCGTTCCGACACACCGTTCCATTGTGGTGTTCCAGGAGGAGTCAATTCTGATAGAATTCCACATTCTTTCAGATGGTCATCAAATTCATAGCTCAGATATTCACCGCCTCTATCAGACCGCAGTGCCTTAATCTTCTTGCCTAATTGATTCTCTACTTCACTCTGAAATTCCTTGAATTTGTCAAAGGATTCAGACTTATGCTTCATTAGGTAGACATAACCATACCTACTGAAGTCATCAGTGAAAGTGATAAAGTAGCTGAAACCACCTCTATCATTTGTACTCATTGGTCCACATACATCTGTATGGATTAAACCCAATAGTTCATTTGCTCTTTCTCCAACTTTAGAGAAAGGTTGCTTTGTCATTTTGCCAAGTAAACATGATTCGCATTTACCATAATCCTCTAAGTCAAATGGTTATAGAATTCCTTCCTTTTGAAGTCTTTCTAAGCGTTTCAAGTTTATATGGCCTAATCGACAATGCCACAGATAGGTGAGATCTGAATCATCCTTTTTGGCCTTTTTGGTATTTATGTTATATACTTGTTTGTCGTGATCTAATAAATAAAGTCCATTGACTAATCTAGCAGATCCATAAAACATCTCTTTAAAATAAAACGAACAACTATTGTCTTTTATTAAAAAAGGTAAATCCCTTAGCATCTAAGCAAGAAACTGAAATGATGTTTTTAGTAAGACTTGGAACATGGAAACATTCTTCCAGTTCCAAAACTAGCCCGGAGGGCAACGACAAATAGTAAGTTCTTACAGCTAATGCAGCAATCCGTGCTCCATTTCCCACTCGTAGGTCGACTTCACCCTTGCTTAACTTTCTACTTCTTCTTAGTCCCTGTGGATTGGAACATAAGTGTGAGCCACAACCTGTATCTAATACCCAAGAAGTTGAATTAGCAAGTATACAGTCTATAACGAAAATACCTGAAGATGGAACGACTGTTCCGTTCTTCTGATCTTCCTTTAGCTTTGGACATTCTCTTTTGTAATGGCCTATTCCATCACAATAAAGACAGCTTGATGTGGACTTATCCTGCTTTGATTTAGCATTGCCCTTGGACTTTCCACCTTTCTTGAACGGTCTCCTTCTAGCCTTGAGTAAATCTTTGGCTTCACAGTCCAGTATTATTTCAGCCTTTCTGACAAGGTGAACAAATTCTGCAACTGTTTCTTCTCTTGGTTCACTTAGGTATAGTTGCTTGAAGCGACCAAACCCACTGTGTAGTGAATTGAGCAAGATAGAGACTGCCATCCTTTCGCTTATTGGTGTTCCTAGTAGACTTAGGCGATCAAAGTATGAACACATAAGATCCACATGGAACCTGAGTGGGACGCCTACCCTCTGTTTAGTGCGAAGGAGCTGAACATGTGTTTCTTGGACCTCCATCCTATAACACCTGTTGGGAGAACTAACCTTTAGACCAGACATTGATTCAATCAACTCATGGACGTTCAGGTCCCTGTCCTCCGTGCTTCCACGACAGATATCCCTCAGATTCTTGATGAGCGTAAAAGGTTCATAAGCTACAAACCTTTTAGCCCAATCATCAGGGATATTGTTCAGCATGAGACTCATAACCTTTTTGAGATCCGCATCCCAGGCGTAAAATCTCTCAGGGGTCATGTCTCTGGCATAGTAGCTTGGCATGGGATGTGACAGTACATACTCAAGTCCATTGAGTTTGACTATTTCAACTAGCTTAGCTTCCCATTCAAGAAAATTTGCCAGGTTCAGCTTGACCATAAGCTTAGAACCCATGATGATGTTTTGATTGTTGTTTGCCATATTAAAACTACAATTGAAAAGAATAAACAAATAAATAACCATTCACAGTTTCTCTTAATAAACTTAAATTCTAGCATACATGCATAATTCAATGTTTATTAAGCATTTTATTCAAGTTATGTGTTCCGGCAGGTGTGAATAAAATGATTCCAAGATCCTAAAATCATTGAAGAACTAAGCACAGTTTGTCGACTTAATCCTAGAACATCTTAGGTAAGCAAAAGCCTTTTGCTAATAGTCTAGAAACTATTCTTGGTTGATAGGTACGTCTAAGAACTTATTAGGTAAACCTATCGATTTTGCCACGACATAAAAGGACTCCTTAATTATATCGTTGAGTTTCACCAAAACTAACATGTACTCACAATTATTTGTGTACCTTGCCCCTTTAGGACCAATAAGTAACACCTCGCTGAGCGAAAACTGTTACTAGATTGATGTAAAGGATATCCAAGCAAGTGTATATTTTGGCATGGCACCTTTTAACTCAATTTTTTAAGTTTGGAACTTAAGGCTCTTACTATGTTGGTTAGATTTTAAGTGAACTAAAATCCTTAATCATGCAACATAATCAAGCCATTATCTCATGCATAATTAAGACATATTTAAAGCAATAAATAACTTAAAGCATGCATAAGATAAATGTGATCTAGTATGGCCCGACTTCATCTTGAAGCTTTGACTTCAAAGTCCGTCTTGAAAATCTCCGTGGGAGGCACCATTTTCTTCAAATAGGATAAGCTATAACTAATTACAACTATTTGATGGTACGCAGACCATATTTGAATTGAAAAATAACTTTGGTACTTTAGACCAATTACATTCAAATTAATGGTACGCAGACCATATTTTCTATCCTATTTGGGCCATACTAGTCACTTCATAACCTGCAAAACAGTACATATACAATATATACCATTCACCCATTCATTATCATGAATGGCCCACATAGCTGGTTAGTAAAACACATTATGCATCACGTAAACATTTGCAGCAATTAATCAAGGGCACCAATAATCTACCAATTATTCAGTCCTTATTAATTCTAATCAAGTTGTTTTAACCTTAAGGATTTGTAGACCTAATCAAGAGTTTATGACTAAAAAGGGCTTCCACTTAAACCAATAAATTCATATGCTTTACTAATTTTAAACATAAAAATGTATTTCTAGTCTAACCGGAAACATACAAATTTAATTAAAATTTAAAGCTCATATAAATTTATAATTGAATCCAAAAAGTTTAATTTAATTTCAGTCGTATTTAAATTAATTCATGATTTTAATTTTAGTAAAATAATTAGAATAAATAAAATTTATTATAATTACAATATTCAAAATTAAAATCCAAGAAAATAATTTAAATTATTAATTTTAAAATTAATTAAAATTACGTAAACTGAAAAATTTCAAATTAAACATTCAAAACGATCTCATCGCAACGCAAACACCCTACGCATTGCACGCCCATGGGCCGCACGCACACAGCCATCGCTGGCCATGTGCGCGCAGCCCATGCGCTCGTCGCATAGCTGCTGCATCTCCATCGCAAGCCATCGCACACTGTGGTGCTTGCTGCGCGCGCGCCAGCGCTCGACGCACGCGAGCCATCGCTCGCTGTGCGCGCTCGCCAGCGCACGCTGCGCGCGCTCCATCGCTCGCTGTGCGCGCGAGCCATTGCTCGCTGTGCGCGCGAGCCATCGCTCGCTGTGCGCGCGAGCCATCGCTCGCTGTGCGCGCGAGCCATCACTCGCTGTGCGCGAGCAATTGCGCGCGTTCAACGCTGGGCGCAGCGCTCGTGGCACGCGAGCTTGCGCTCGCTGCGCGCGAGGCTGCGAGCGCTTGCGCGAGGCTGCGAGCGCTTGCGCGAGGCTGCGAGCGCTTGCGCGAGGCAGTGCGCGTTGTGGCGCAGCTCCCTTGCTGCCCACACGCGACTGCCATGGCTTGCCTTTCGCCCATGCCCATACGTCCATAGTTCGTGGCCCACGACACAAGGCAGGGCTGCTGCCTTGTGGTCGTGCACCATGCCTTGCTCATTGCATTCGTGCCGCACGGGCGACGAGCTCCCTTGCTCGTCGTCGCATGCCCGCACTATACAACACCCCTTAAGGGTAACACGAAGCGTCCATTGCTTTGTGCGTGCAAGTTATATGAACGAATCGCATAAAAAATTTAAAATTTATATTTAAAATTAATGACAAATTAATAAATAATATTAATTTCATAATTTTAGGGCGAAAAAAATCGAAAATTTATTATTCAATTGATTTCCGATTGTCATGGATTCAAGCCTAGGTCATAAAAATTTAAAATTTATCATAAATTTACAATTTTTATGGTGGTTTTTAATCATAGGTTTCTAATTAAATTATAATTAATTATGAAAATCAAATTAATTCTAAATTATTCTAATTTTCAACAAATTAATCATAATTACAAATTAGATTGCATAATTAACAAGGCTAGGCATTCAAACTTGTTAAACATATACAGTAGGTCAATCAAAAATTCAAGATTTATCAACAAGAATCGCAAATATTTAATTTAACATCTTAAATTTACGAAATTTTGCATTCGAAAAACTAAAACCTTCGAAAAGTCATAGTTAGGCTTCGAATTTGAGAATTCTGGGTTCGGCAGCAAAATAATATTTTTGTCAAAATTTTAGAATGCCTTTTACATGCGGAATTGACACAAAAATCACTCGATTTGGATGAGTAACGAAGAAACTGCCGAAAAACTGCGTACGTATAATTAAATAAACGCAATTTGCAATTAATTAACAATTACGAAAATTAATCACCCCTTTTAATTCATGCAAATTTGTAATATTTAACCATGTTCATGCAATTTAGATTATGAAAATAATAAGGGGCTCGTGATACCACTGTTAGGTTATGATACATATGATAATACATAAATCATGCGGAAACAACCATTAAGCCAGGAATACATATTATTTACACATAATCATATAGCATAATTTAGATGCATACTCTTTGTTGCGTGCCTTCCCTAGCTGCGCCCGAACCGAACAAGAACAAGTCTTTTAGGACTCCAAGTGTCGTCCCTCCGTAGATAGTCCACAGCACGTCCGGATCCGCCTTAAGATTGACCAACTAGAATCGCCCTTAAGGTACTAGAATTTTCGGCACTCTTAGGTAAGAAATATGGCTGAATTTTTCTCTCAAAACTCACTTTGAATACTTGAATTAATCTCTGAAAATATGTGACCCTATGCACGTATTTATAGAGTTATGGAAAGGGAATTGGAATCCTAGTAGGATACGAATTAATTAAACTTAGAATCCTACAAGAACTCTAATTAATTAATTTATCCTCTTAGGAATAGGATTTTAATCATATACTAATTCTAATAGCTTTAGGAATCGTGCATGAACACAAACTCACACACACACGGCAGCCACGATGGGCCGCCCATGCGTGTGCGTGCGAGCAGCAGCCCACGCAGCGAGGCCATGGCCTTGGCGCGCGCTGGGCCTGCCTTGCGGTGGGCCTGGGCGCTGCCTTGGCTGGGCGCGTGTTTGGCTGGGCGCGCGTTTGGCTTGCTGGGCGATGGCCCGACTTCGTGCTGGGCCTTCGTCCGGCAGGCCTCGTCCGATGCTAATTCGTACGATACGATTCCGATTAAATTCCCGGTTCCGGAATTCATTTCCGATACGAACAATATTTAATATTTCCGATTCCGGAATCAATTTCCGTTTCGAACAAATATTTATATTTCCGTTTCCGGAATTATTTTCCGATTCCGATAATATTTCCGATTCTGACAATATTTCCGTTTCCGGCAATATTTCCGATTCTGGTAATATTTCCATTTCCGATAATATTTTCCGATACGTACCATGTTTCCGTTTCCGGCAACATCTACGACTTGGATAATATTTATATTTCCGATACGATCCATAATTCCGTTTCCGGCAATATCATCGTTTCCGGAGTATTCATTTCTTGCCTGTGACGATCTCAGCTCCCACTGAAACCAAGATCCGTCGATTCCGAATATCCATAGATGGAGTATCTAATGCCATTAAATACTTGATCCGTTTACGTACTATTTGTGTGACCCTACGGGTTCAGTCAAGAGTAAGCTGTGGATTAATATCATTAATTCCACTTGAACTGAAGCGGCCTCTAGCTAGGCATTCAGCTCACTTGATCTCACTGAATTATTAACTTGTTAATTAATACTGAACCGCATTTATTAGACTTAACATAGAATGCATACTTGGACCAAGGGCATTATTTCCTTCAGTTTCATCATACAGTTAGCTTGAAGTTGACCTTTCCTGTACATCTTGATTATATCCTGGCACACCAGGACATTGTGGAGAATGGATCTCCCTTTCACAAAGGCTCCCTGGTTAGGAAAAATGATATCTGGTAGCACTGAACCCAACTTGTCACACAAAAGCTTGGATATGCATTTGTACAGAACTGAGCAACAGGCTATTGGTCTGAAATCACTTACTGAAGAAGGAACATTTACTTTTGGGATCAAGGTGATTGAAGTGACATTAATCTCTCTTAGCATTTTCCCAGTTTCAAAGAAGTCATTCACTGCAGCAAGGAGATCATTCTTGATGATGTCCCAGGAACTTTTGTAGAAGTGGCTATTGAAACCATCTAAACCAGGAGCTTTATTGCTTGGTATGCTATCAAGAACTCTCTTGACATCATTCAAAGAGAATTTACAAGTGAGAGAGTTCCTGTGGGTCTCAGTGAGCCTTGGCCCTCTATCCATGATGCTTTTCTTAATGGGAATCCTGTTGTCTTTTTTGTAGCAAAAAAGGTTCCTGTAAAAGTCCAAGAAAGCAACTTGGACCTCCTTAGGTGAATTCACCCACACCCCTGCAGCATTTTGAATGGAGTGGATGGTATTGTATTTCCTTCTTTGTTTGATGCTCTGATAAAAGGCTTTGGTGTTTTCATCTCCCTTTTCAAGCCAATGCACTTTGGCTGTTTGGTGCAGGAAAGACAACAGATTGTCTTGTCCTTTCCTGTAGTCAGCTGCAACATTCTTCTCTGCTGTAGATAAATCAATGTTGGTGGGATCAGAGTGAAGTTTATCCTGAATCTCAGCCAGATGGGCTTGCATTTGAACTTTGGTTGCCTCAACATTGCTGTAACCATTTTTGTTTAGGAGTTTCAGATCATGCTTGATCCATTTCAGCTTCTGAATGATTCTGAACATCACACACCCATAAACATATTTTGACCAGTTCCTTTCCACAATGGGTATGAACTCATCGAATGATGTCCACATGTTATAAAATCTGAATGGCTTCTTCTGGTGCATGGTGGGGTAGGAACTCAGAACCATGGGGCAATGGTCATAGGTGCCTTCAGGGAGGTATAAAGCTTCTGCATTGGGGAATATAACATCCCATGCAGAGTTGGAGAGAACTTTGTCAATTCTAGAGAACACCCTATTACCACCATCTTTTTTGTTGTTCCAAGTGTAAAGTCTGCCTATGGTTTTTACTTCTGTAAGTTAACACTTAGCCATGCAGTTTCTCATTGGCTGGATATCTGACAATCTCACAGGAGAGCCAATCCTGTCTTCTATTTCTTTTACAGCATTGAAATCACCCATGATCACCCAGGCATAGTGGATCATGCCAGCCAGAGTGCATAAGGTGGCCCATAATGGTTCTCTCTCAGTTGCAAGGTTAAAACCATAAATGAAAGAGACAAAAAATCCACTCCAGAGTATCTAGGGATCACAAAACCATGAATCATTTGACTGTCCATATGGATAATGTTCATCTGAAACACATCAGGGTCCCAAGCTAGGACAATTCTACCATTTCTGTGATGACTTAGGTTAGTAGTAAAGCACCAATTTGGGAAAATGTTAAGATACATATCACCCATTTTGGCTGACTTTACTCTTGTTTCTAGGAGGCAACAGAGTTTTATTGTGTGAGAATGAATCATTGATCTCACATCTGCTTGTTTATCTTTCCTGTTGATCCCCCTTACATTCCAACATAGCACTTTATCCATTAGGACTAGGGGATGCCACCCCCCTGCCTAATGAGTACCCACTACCAGCATGATTCTTCATAGACTCCTCAACATCACTTTCCACTTGATTATCAGATTCAGACAAGGCTTGGTATGTGTTGGAGGTGACCACTGGTTTCAACTGTCGTCCCACTATTCTACTGAATTTGGTTGCTTGAACAAACACATTGGCTGGTTCCACTGGTTGTATAGGTTGAGTGGTAGTTGTTTCCTGCTGAATTGGTTTTGGAATCCATACCTTTCTAGTATGTCCAGCAGGTCTCCTAGTGCATTTGACTTTGTCATGCCCCATACCCCCACAAATTGTACAAGATATAGGCAACCAGTCATATTTGACCTGTTGGTCAACCTGGATTCCTTTTTCATTGATGAAGTGAATCATCTCTGGAAATGGTTGATCTACACTAACCTCCACAAGGACTCTTGCATACAACAATTTATCCCTATTTTTTGTAGCCTGGTCAACTTTGAGCATAGTACCAAGTTGACTAACAATCTTGGTGAGACTTTTATCCCCCCAGTATTTGACATCCAAGCCTTGCAATTGGATCCAAATTGGGATTTTCTTGATAGGGTCCTTACTGAAATTGATGTCAGGTGACCATGGTTTCACAATTAATGGTTTGGAATCAAAGAACTGGAAACCACTCTGGAGAACTTTCTCACAATTCTCCATAGTTGCAAAACGAACCAGGTATATGCCTTTCCCAACCAGAGAAACTTTGTCTACCCCAAATTTTCCCCAAATTCGTCTCACATATCCTTCCATCACATTTTGTGGAGGATTTGCACCCAACACATAACAAACAACAGCTGATTCCCAGAATTCAAGTTCCTCTTTAATATCATCAAAATCAATGGTCACCACAGAGGGTAAAACAGGGGATAGGATTGGGTTACAGTCATTACTACTCAGATTTTCATTATTGGTGAGATTAATGGGTTTATTCATAGTCAGGGATTGATTTTCAATCGTAGGAATACTCAACCTAGTAGCATTCGCGCCAAATTTCGAATTCGATTGAAAGTGGGTTCGAGCATCCTTACCACTATGGAGTCCATTTAGCCAGGCATTGAATTCTCCTCGGACTTGCGATTGTTGCTGTAAATGTTGTGGGATTGATTTTGGTGTCAAAATCTCATTCAGATCGAAAGCTTGATCATCTGGGTTTTCCTCTGAGTTTATGGAAATATCATCGCATTCCTCCATTGAAGGGTTCTTGTCAAGCTTTTCATGGGATTTAGTCTTATTTGTTACTCTCGATTGTGCTTGTGGTGTTTTTGTTTTGGATTTGCTTCCACCATTGTTGTTTTTCTTGGATTGCTTTCGCGTGTTTTCCATGGCGAAGAAGGAGGAGAGAGTCCTCTTCGAACCCGCAAAAAAAGGAAATTTACTGTTACCTTTCTAAAAGGATTTATTGCAGTGGAAGATATTTAATTAAAAACAATAATTAAAACATACATTGAAGCATGCTAAGTCTAACATTTATCATTAGTAATAACTTGAAAATTAAAGCAATCATACAATTTAAACAAGTCATTGGCATTTTATTCGAAATAATTTTTCTGGCAGGTGTGAATAAAATGAAACCAAGATCCTCAAAATCATTAAAGAACTAAGCATGCTTTGGATTGTCTTAATTCTAAAATATTTTAGGTAAGCAAAAACGGTTGCTAATAGTTTTGAAAATACTCTTGGTTGATAGGTACGTCTAAGAACTTAATTATTAGGAAAACCTATCCTATTTGCCACGATATAAAAGGACTCCTTACATATATCGTTGAGTTCAACCAAAATCAACTTGTACTCACCACAAATTGTGTACCTCAACTTTTTAGCATCAAGAAGTGACACCTCGCTTTGGCAGAAAACTATCACTAATCGACCTAAAAATGTACTCACAATTGAATGGTGTACCTTACCCCAATAAAATCAAGAAGTGACACCTTGCTTTGGCGGAAAACTATCACTAACTTGACATAAAGGTTTCTATAAAGTAAGTTTTTTTTTGGAATGGCACCTTTTAACTCAATTTTGAACTTTGAAACTTAAGGCTTTTACTATGTTGGTTTGATTTTAAGTGAACTAAAATCCTTAATCATGCAACATAGGTAAACCACAATCTCATGCATAATATTAAGACATATTTAAAACAATAAATATCTTAACGCATGCATAATATTAAGTGTGATCTAGTATGGCCCAACTTCATCTTGAAATTGGATTGGAACTTCGTTCTTGAATTTCACCATGGGAGGCTCCATTTTCATCAAATAGGATTTTCATTAATTAAACTAATTTCAACAAATTGATGGTATGCAGATGTGAGGGGGTCGAAAAACACGACCGGGCGCCTCTAGAAAGAGTATACGACCCGCACGACTTTTCCCCTCTGGATGTGGCAAGCATATTAAGTAAATAAGAACTAAGTGTGGGCATTAGCCTCTTTTTACCAGTCTGTAGGAGTTGCTATTTAGTTTAAGAAAACTGACAAAACCCGGTTATCGTGATATGCCTGGAGTGCAAACATATTTGTCTCATAATGGCCATAGGTTCCCTTGTGATGCCTGATGTGGAGATCGCTCAACGTACATCCAGCGGAGTAGAGATTGAAAGTTCGGGGGACGTTTACTAATACGGGGAGTGCCTAGCATTAGCCCACGCGGCACGGTCCTTACTAGTTCAATTGTGACGATGATGAGACATGCGTATTGCTACATTACCAATCTTGATTGATTTTAATGCACATATATTACTAAACAGATGTCAAAACGCTGATTTAGAATGATTTAAGGTGCTTAACAATAAACCAATTTGTCCAAGAGTTATTTGATCTAGGTGTGAGGAATATAACAAATTAAAGTTAGCAGATTTATAGGGTGAGGAAAGCAATAAAATATAGATTAAAGTTACAGCAAAGCGTAGGATTTACTGCGGTTCTCAGGAACACCTACCACTTGACTTTACTAGCTTTCCGTTTGTCTTTAGAATTTTTGGATGACTAACTGTTGGACGGAATTCTTCTAGAGTTTTGAGTATTTTAGGCTTAGGGATTGTGTTTAGGTTTCAGCAGCACTTCGACAGTATTCAGGCTAACAGACGGTCGTGTGGGCAGGGTCTGCTTAACAGTGTGTTAAATGCGGTAGACACACGAATACGGGACAGAGATTAGCTTCTGTCAATACTCAAGGTTAAGGGTTTATGATTAGGACTTTGTGTTATTTTCCGGTTTTCAGAGGCCATATTTATAGTAAAATAGGCCAGAATAAGATAAATATTCGAAATGAGAATTTTTCAATTAAGATCTGTGCAGCGCTAGAAAATTCCAGCGCTTGGATCAGGAGCGTTGGTTATTTCTAGCGCTTTCATTTTGTTTGCTAGATTTATTCTGGTGTCAACTGGATCAATTCTATCTTGCGTGATTCGTGTAAGGAACAAACTGCAGCGCTGGAATATAACATCGCTAGGTTTTGAGCACTGGAAAATTATGACGCTCAGATTGCCAGCTCTGGAATTTTCCAGCGCTGGTTATTTACTTCACTTTTCCAGTCTTATCGGTTTTTTTACCGAACCTTACTCACGTTTTCTATCCTTAGGAGCACGAGTTGGGATGAAACTCTAAGCCCTTATCCAACGATAGTAGTAATGCGACTTAAACACTTAGATATTTTATCATATACGGTTACTATTCTGGGCAACGTCCAGGCATAGCAGGTACTAGAAATAGTAGCTTCTTAAAATGGAAATATGGTTTACGAGATATCAGTCAGTCATGGATCGTTCGTGGCATATTTAGGAAAACTTAGTCAAGCGGTGTTTGGTTGCATCATCGAACACACCGTGTCGGGCCTAGAGATAAATGTAGGCGTCTATAGTTAGCCCCACGTACTTTGATTGAGTCTGAGCAAGACGACAATCAAAGTATTGGTAAACGGAGTGCGTCTGGGATCTTTCTTGGTTGAAACCAAGTCCGAACGAGGATCTCGCGAGCCCCCGAGTGACAACATTTGACTGAAGGGTCATCACTGGGAATGTCAATAGCTCCCTCATGAATCATTGGGAATCTACTGACTTGAACTGACTTCTCACAGAGTCATCGAATATGTTCAACTGGTAGAAAAAAGTTTTTCCAAAACAGACACTTAACTCGACTTTTAATGAAAAAATACAAGGTACGGAATGGGATATAGACCACAGAATACGAAATGCGGAATGACAGAATTCGGAATACAAAATCTGGAACACAGAATACGGAATACAGACCACGGAATATGGAATACGGATAATGACATTTTTAAGCAAGGAATGAATAAACCTCGAAACGGAATACGGAATACGGAATAGTGACATTTTATGCAAGGAATGAATAAACCTCGAAACGGATTACGGAATACGGAACAGTGACATTTTTAAGCAAGGAATGAATATACCTCAAAACGGAATACAGAATACGGAATAATGACATTTTAAGCAAGGAATGAGCCTCCAAACAGAATATGGAATAAGGAATAATAACATTTTTAAGCAAGGAATGAATAAACCCCGAAACGGAATACGGAATACAAAATAGTGACATATTAAGCAAGGAATGAATAAACCTCGAAACGGAGCACGGAATATGGAATAGTGACATTTTTAAGCAAGGAATGTATAAACCTCAAAACGGAATACGGAATAAGGAATTTTTCAGAATGCCTTATTTTTTAAGAATACAAATTTTTTTCTAGAATACAGACTTTTGAAAATGAATTTCGAAGTTTTGTTTTTTTGTTTTTAAAAAAAGAGAAAAACAACCGTCACCTAAATGGGTTACGGTAATCTTGTAACATAGTGGCCTGTTAGTGGGCCGCCAGAATAATGTATATAAGTTTTTTTCGAAATACCGTTACTTTTTGACGGGAAGCAAAACAGAATGAGATTAGGCAGTTTATTTGATAAGAAATGGGCCTTGTGGCCCAATATTTTGTCAGAATGGAACAATTGTGCGCTGGAAAATTCGAGCGCTTGTATTTGACCGATGAAATTTTCCAGCGCTTGAATTTGAGCGCCGGAAAATTCCACCGCAGGTCTTCTTTAAATGTAAACAGCGCAGTGGCAGTTCGCCATTTCTGGTGCTGCTGTTTCGCGATTTTCGCATTCTCTCTCACTCGTTCTTCATCATTTCTGCTCGGTTTTGCACGATTTCTTCACCAAAATTGCTCCCAAGTTGATCTAGATCACATACATGTAAGTAATTTCGAGTTTAACTTGCAATTTGGCTTAATTTTGAGTAGAAATTTGTATGCTATTTTATGCCCAAATTGAATTGGGGTTTTTGATATTTTCCCTCATTTCTTGCAATTGTTTGCTTGTATATGATGTTTATAACATGTGTGAGTGCATAAGCATGTTAATTTCTGCAAGTATGTTGATTTAAGGCAATTCTATCTTGCGTGATTCGTGTAAGGAACAAACTGCAGCGCTGGAATATAACATCTCTAGGTTTTGAGCACTGGAAAATTATGACGCTCAGATTGCCAGCTCTGGAATTTTCCAGCGCTGGTTATTTACTTCACTTTTCCAGTCTTATCGGTTTTTTTACCGAACCTTACTCACGTTTTCTATCCTTAGGAGCACGAGTTGGGATGAAACTCTAAGCCCTTATCCAACGATAGTAGTAATGCGACTTAAACACTTAGATATTTTATCATATACGGTTACTATTCTGGGCAACGTCCAGGCATAGCAGGTACTAGAAATAGTAGCTTCTTAAAATGGAAATATGGTTTACGAGATATCAGTCAGTCATGGATCGTTCGTGGCATATTTAGGAAAACTTAGTCAAGCGGTGTTTGGTTTCATCATCGAACACACCGTGTCGGGCCTAGAGATAAATGTAGGCGTCTATAGTTAGCCCCACGTACTTTGATTGAGTCTGAGCAAGACGACAATCAAAGTATTGGTAAACGGAGTGCGTCTGGGATCTTTCTTGGTTGAAACCAAGTCCGAACGAGGATCTCGCGAGCCCCCGAGTGACAACATTTGACTGAAGGGTCATCACTGGGAATGTCAATAGCTCCCTCACGAATCATTGGGAATCTACTGACTTGAACTGACTTCTCACAGAGTCATCGAATATGTTCAACTGGTAGAAAAAAGTTTTTCTAAAACAGACACTTAACTCGACTTTTAATGAAAAAATACAAGGTACGGAATGGGATATAGACCACAGAATACGAAATGCGGAATGACAGAATTCGGAATACAGAATCTGGAACACAGAATACGGAATACAGACCACGGAATATGGAATACGGATAATGACATTTTTAAGCAAGGAATGAATAAACCTCGAAACGGAATACAGAATACGGAATAGTGACATTTTATGCAAGGAATGAATAAACCTCGAAAAGGATTACGGAATACGGAACAGTGACATTTTTAAGCAAGGAATGAATATACCTCAAAACGGAATACAGAATACGGAATAATGACATTTTAAGCAAGGAATGAGCCTCCAAACAGAATATGGAATAAGGAATAATGACATTTTTAAGCAAGGAATGAATAAACCCCGAAACGGAATACGGAATACAAAATAGTGACATTTTAAGCAAGGAATGAATAAACCTCGAAACGGAGCACGGAATACGGAATAGTGACATTTTTAAGCAAGGAATGTATAAACCTCAAAACGGAATAAGGAATTTTTCAGAATGCCTTATTTTTTAAGAATACAAATTTTTTTCTAGAATACAGACTTTTGAAAATGAATTTCGAAGTTTTGTTTTTTTGTTTTTTAAAAAAGAGAAAAACAACCGTCACATAAATGGGTTACGGTAATCTTGTAACATAGTGGCCTGTTAGTCGGCCGCCAGAATAATGTATATAAGTTTTTTTCGAAATACCGTTACTTTTTGACGGGAAGCAAAACAGAACGAGATTAGGCAGTTTATTTGATAAGAAATGGGCCTTGTGGCCCAATATTTTGTCAGAATGGAACAATTGTGCGCTGGAAAATTCCAGCGCTTGTATTTGACCGATGAAATTTTCCAGCGCTTGAATTTGAGCGCCGGAAAATTCCACCGCAGGTCTTCTTTAAATGTAAACAGCGCAGTGGCAGTTCGCCATTTCTGGTGCTGCTGTTTCGCGATTTTCGCATTCTCTCTCACTCGTTCTTCATCATTTCTGCTCGGTTTTGCACGATTTCTTCACCAAAATTGCTCCCAAGTTGATCTAGATCACATACATGTAAGTAATTTCGAGTTTAACTTGCAATTTGGATTAATTTTGAGTAGAAATTTGTATGCTATTTTATGCCCAAATTGAATTGGGGTTTTTGATATTTTCCCTCATTTCTTGCAATTGTTTGCTTGTATATGATGTTTATAACATGTGTGAGTGCATAAGCATGTTAATTTCTGCAAGTATGTTGATTTAAGGCAATTCTATCTTGCGTGATTCGTGTAAGGAACAAACTGCAGCGCTGGAATATAACATCGCTAGGTTTTGAGCACTGGAAAATTATGACGCTCAGATTGCCAGCTCTGGAATTTTCCAGCGCTGGTTATTTACTTCACTTTTCCAGTCTTATCGGTTTTTTTACCGAACCTTACTCACGTTTTCTATCCTTAGGAGCACGAGTTGGGATGAAACTCTAAGCCCTTATCCAACGATAGTAGTAATGCGACTTAAACACTTAGATATTTTATCATATACGGTTACTATTCTGGGCAATGTCCAGGCATAGCAGGTACTAGAAATAGTAGCTTCTTAAAATGGAAATATGGTTTACGAGATATCAGTCAGTCATGGATCGTTCGTGGCATATTTAGGAAAACTTAGTCAATCGGTGTTTGGTTTCATCATCGAACACACCGTGTCGGGCCTAGAGATAAATGTAGGCGTCTATAGTTAGCCCCACGTACTTTGATTGAGTCTGAGCAAGACGACAATCAAAGTATTGGTAAACGGAGTGCGTCTGGGATCTTTCTTGGTTGAAACCAAGTCCGAACGAGGATCTCGCGAGCCCCCGAGTGACAACATTTGACTGAAGGGTCATCACTAGGAATGTCAATAGCTCCCTCACGAATCATTGGGAATCTACTGACTTGAACTGACTTCTCACAGAGTCATCGAATATGTTCAACTGGTAGAAAAAAGTTTTTCTAAAACAGACACTTAACTCGACTTTTAATGAAAAAATACAAGGTACGGAATGGGATATAGACCACAGAATACGAAATGCGGAATGACAGAATTCGGAATACGGAATCTGGAACACAGAATACGGAATACAGACCACAGAATATGGAATACGGATAATGACATTTTTAAGCAAGGAATGAATAAACCTCGAAACGGAATACAGAATACGGAATAGTGACATTTTATGCAAGGAATGAATAAACCTCGAAAAGGATTACGGAATACGGAACAGTGACATTTTTAAGCAAGGAATGAATATACCTCAAAACGGAATACAGAATACGGAATAATGACATTTTAAGCAAGGAATGAGCCTCCAAACAGAATATGGAATAAGGAATAATGACATTTTTAAGCAAGGAATGAATAAACCCCGAAACGGAATACGGAATACAAAATAGTGACATTTTAAGCAAGGAATGAATAAACCTCGAAACGGAGCACGGAATACGGAATAGTGACATTTTTAAGCAAGGAATGTATAAACCTCAAAACGGAATAAGGAATTTTTCAGAATGCCTTATTTTTTAAGAATACAAATTTTTTTCTAGAATACAGACTTTTGAAAATGAATTTCGAAGTTTTGTTTTTTTGTTTTTTAAAAAAGAGAAAAACAACCGTCACATAAATGGGTTACGGTAATCTTGTAACATAGTGGCCTGTTAGTCGGCCGCCAGAATAATGTATATAAGTTTTTTTCGAAATACCGTTACTTTTTGACGGGAAGCAAAACAGAACGAGATTAGGCAGTTTATTTGATAAGAAATGGGCCTTGTGGCCCAATATTTTGTCAGAATGGAACAATTGTGCGCTGGAAAATTCCAGCGCTTGTATTTGATCGATGAAATTTTCCAGCGCTTGAATTTGAGCGCCGGAAAATTCCACCGCAGGTCTTCTTTAAATGTAAACAGCGCAGTGGCAGTTCGCCATTTCTGGTGCTGCTGTTTCGCGATTTTCGCATTCTCTCTTACTCGTTCTTCATCATTTCTGCTCGGTTTTGCACGATTTCTTCACCAAAATTGCTCCCAAGTTGATCTAGATCACATACATGTAAGTAATTTCGAGTTTAACTTGCAATTTGGATTAATTTTGAGTAGAAATTTGTATGCTATTTTATGCCCAAATTGAATTGGGGTTTTTGATATTTTCCCTCATTTCTTGCAATTGTTTGCTTGTATATGATGTTTATAACATGTGTGAGTGCATAAGCATGTTAATTTCTGCAAGTATGTTGATTTAAGGCAATTCTATCTTGCGTGATTCGTGTAAGGAACAAACTGCAGCGCTGGAATATAACATCGCTAGGTTTTGAGCACTGGAAAATTATGACGCTCAGATTGCCAGCTCTGGAATTTTCCAGCGCTGGTTATTTACTTCACTTTTCCAGTCTTATCGGGTTTTTTACCGAACCTTACTCACGTTTTCTATCCTTAGGAGCACGAGTTGGGATGAAACTCTAAGCCCTTATCCAACGATAGTAGTAATGCGACTTAAACACTTAGATATTTTATCATATACGGTTACTATTCTGGGCAACGTCCAGGCATAGCAGGTACTAGAAATAGTAGCTTCTTAAAATGGAAATATGGTTTACGAGATATCAGTCAGTCATGGATCGTTCGTGGCATATTTAGGAAAACTTAGTCAAGCGGTGTTTGGTTTCATCATCGAACACACCGTGTCGGGCCTAGAGATAAATGTAGGCGTCTATAGTTAGCCCCACGTACTTTGATTGAGTCTGAGCAAGAGGACAATCAAAGTATTGGTAAACGGAGTGCGTCTGGGATCTTTCTTGGTTGAAACCAAGTCCGAACGAGGATCTCGCGAGCCCCCGAGTGACAACATTTGACTGAAGGGTCATCACTGGGAATGTCAATAGCTCCCTCACGAATCATTGGGAATCTACTGACTTGAACTGACTTCTCACAGAGTCATCGAATATTTTCAACTGGTAGAACAAAGTTTTTCTAAAACAGACACTTAACTCGACTTTTAATGAAAAAATACAAGGTACGGAATGGGATATAGACCACATAATACGAAATGCGGAATGACCTAATTCGGAATACAGAATCTGGAACACAGAATACGGAATACAGACCACGGAATATGGAATACGGATAATGACATTTTTAAGCAAGGAATGAATAAACCTCGAAACGGAATACGGAATACGGAATAATGACATTTTATGCAAGGAATGAATAAACCTCGAAACGGATTACGGAATACGGAACAGTGACATTTTTAAGCAAGGAATGAATATACCTCAAAACGGAATACAGAATACGGAATAATGACATTTTAAGCAAGGAATGAGCCTCCAAACAGAATATGGAATAAGGAATAATGACATTTTTAAGCAAGGAATGAATAAACCCCGAAACGGAATACGGAATACAAAATAGTAACATTTTAAGAAAGGAATGAATAAACCTCGAAACGGAGCACGGAATACGGAATAGTGACATTTTTAAGCAAGGAATGTATAAACCTCAAAACGGAATACAGAATAAGGAATTTTTCAGAATGCCTTATTTTTTAAGAATACAAATTTTTTTCTAGAATACAGACTTTTGAAAATGAATTTCGAAGTTTTGTTTTTTTGTTTTTAAAAAAAGAGAAAAACAACCGTCACCTAAATGGGTTACGGTAATCTTGTAACATAGTGGCCTGTTAGTCGGCCGCCAGAATAATGTATATAAGTTTTTTTCGAAATACCGTTACTTTTCGGCGGGAAGCAAAACAGAACGAGATTAGGCAGTTTATTTGATAAGAAATGGGCCTTGTGGCCCAATATTTTGTCAGAATGATTGTATTTGACCGATGAAATTTTCCAGCGCTTGAATTTGAGCGCCGGAAAATTCCACCGCAGGTCTTCTTTAAATGTAAACAGCGCAGTGGCATTTCGCCATTTCTGGTGCTGCCGTTTCGCGATTTTTGCATTCTCTCTCACTCGTTCTTCATCATTTCTGCTCGATTTTGCACGATTTCTTCACCAAAATTTCTCCCAAGTTGATCTAGATCACATACATGTAAGTAATTTCGAGTTTAACTTGCAATTTGGCTTAATTTTGAGTAGAAATTTGTATGCTATTTTATGCCCAAATTGAATTGGGGTTTTTGATATTTTCCCTCATTTCTTGCAATTGTTTGCTTGTATATGATGTTTATAACATGTGTGAGTGCATAAGCATGTTAATTTCTGCAAGTATGTTGATTTAAGGCAATTTTGAGCTTGTTCAAAATTAGCCCCCAAGTGTGCCTACGAGTTGACATTGGAATGCAATGTAGGTGTTTTTGGTGCTTTGCTTGCAGTCTACACGGTCTATGGATGATATAAAATGCATGATTTTGATTTCCGGAATAGTTTATGGTTGATTTCGTACGTATGAATCTTTATTACTAATTTTGAACTTAGTAACATGTCAAACTTAGGGAACGAAATTGTTTGATGCCACTAGTTTGTTATATTTGGAACTTTGGAATGTAATTTCTTTGCATTTATGGGTTCGAGGTATGATGCCTTATGCCTTTTTTCGTATTTTTGCAAAATGTGCTATGTCTTACGGCAGTTCTACTGAGGGGGATACTTCAGATTATTGTTTGCAGCCTCGGGTGGTTTCTTCTCGTCCGATGAGAGGAGAGGGCACGTCTCGGTCCGCTCGGGGGTCTCGGAGGGCGAGGAATGTCTCTTCGTCTCTCTGTTGGAGTACAAAGGGGGTTCCGACCCTGAGGATGGGCCTGCTTGGTTTGTCCCGATAGAGTACGACGGGGTCGACCTTCACCACGACTTAGAGCATCATGTGTTGTCCTGGTTCTGTGCCGGTAAGTCCTAGTCAGACACGGCTTGCCCACCTTATGGTGGGTCGGTTTTCGTGGAGCGTTTGGGGAAGCTGGACGATCGGATTCGTGCAGTGGTGGAGGTATGTCCCCTGTATCCGACGGTGTGCGTCTTTAGGATGGTCGTGGGCCCTAACGCATCTAGGAAGTTCTTGCGCCTGCTTCTGGAGTGGTGGTGGGATACCACCAACACTTTCCACTTCCAGTGGGGTGAGATGACTATTCCCCTAAGGACTACACCGCCCTTACGAGTCTGTCCTTTACGGGTACCCTAATTGATATTGCTAGGGATGCAACTATGCCGTTGCACAGGATGGTTAGAGAGTGTATTGGAGAGGAGTTGGCCGTAGAGGTGGCCAAGTACAAGGGAAAGGGGATGCCTTACTCCTTGCTGGTGGACTTTTTTGGCGGAGGGTCTCACTTACGGTGCTTCTGTGAGGATGTATGCTCGCGTATTCTATTTTCTGTACTTAAGTTCGACGATCTTGTCGAACAGTTCGGAGAGAGTGGATCCTTGGCAGATCCCGTTGGTTGGCGAGTTCTCTGAGTTAGGTCCGTACTGCTGGGGCGAGGCAGCCTATGCGAACCTTATTAGCCATATGAGTGTGGCTCTGCGGGTGTTGGACGGTCTGGACAGGCCTATGAGGCCTATTTCTCTATGTGCCATGGCACAACTCATCGAGGTATGTACTTGATATTCTTCACTTAGGAGTGCTAAATGAACTGCGTACTTTATTATAAATTGTTCCTTTTTTTCTAAAGCTATGGGCTGTTGAGCGCCTGCTATTATTTCCCCTCGGTCCGGTAGAGTGGCTGGGGGTTACCCTGCTGTCTTCTGGTGGGGCACTGCTAGGAAGCTGAAGAGACGCCCAGCCATTAAGAAGTTCAGGGTTATGATTGCAGTTGGGCGCCATGACTTGGTGAGTATCATTAGTTTCTTCTTACTCATTTCATCTCGTTTTATGCGAGTTATTTGACTTGTCTGTTTTTGGTTTTGCAAACAGGTGAGTTGGTCCTGTTGGGCCGGACTAGAGGAGACGGAGGTGTTGGTGGAGGCCCGACGTCAGTGTTGGTGTCAGATCTTATACCAGGGTCCTAGAGGTCCTGCATGGTTCTTGGGGGAGCGGGTACTCCGAAAAACTTCAGAGCTTTCCCGGGTTCCCCAATTGCCGGCTTCTAATATGCTGCGCCCTACGGGCATCCTAGTTAGCCGACAGGCGGTGCTGCGACGAGGTTTTCCTGCGTGCGAGTTCGTGCTGCTCGACCACAGCTATCCTGACTTTGTGCGACTCCGGATCTTGCTTCCTCTGGTCACCGAGATACGTGTAATCTTAAGACTTTATGGATATGCATTTGTGTTCTTTTTTTTTGCTGTGTTTTGACTTGTTATTTTCTGTGTCGCAGCATGTGCCTACGATCCGCTACACTACGGCGGGCTAGTCCAGGATCATAGAGGTGGTGCCTGTGATTCCTGATGAGGAGGGACCCCATCAGTTGCTTCCTGCGGATGTTCGCGTGGTATGCTATTCGTTTACTTGGCAACCATGCTTATTGCATATATTCAGGTAGAACTGTTAACATTTTTTGTTGTTCAGGTGCCTGCTAGGAAGATCGACCAGGTGGTGCGCGTAGTTAACTGGTTAAAGGCCGCGTTGTCCTCAGCTCAGGCGGCTCTCTCTTGTATCAACCCGAACTCGACTCAGGTATGGTGCCTGATAATTTTGCTTCAGTTCATCAGTTGGTTAAGAATGTGCTGACTTATATTTGGATTTTGCAGACTGGCGTTTCCCAGGCCCATATGCCAGAGCCGTTGCGGACTCCTCGGAGGGATCGTCATTCTTTCGAGGGCGATCGTGGTGCATCTGGATCGTATGCTAGGCCGCGCCTTTCGGATGTTGGTTTGGGGCAGAGGCCCATGCAGCCACCGAATGGGCCCAGGAGAAGCCATGGTGGGCCATTCGGGGTACCTCATGAAGGAAATAATGCCCTTGGTCCAAGTATGCATTCAATGTTAAGTCTAATAAATGCGGTTCAGTATTAATTAACAAGTTAATAATTCAGTGAGATCAAGTGAGCTGAATGCCTAGCTAGAGCCCGCTTCAGTTCAAGTGGAATTAATGATATTAATCCACAGCTTACTCTTGACTGAACCCGTAGGGTCACACAAATAGTACGTAAACGGATCAAGTATTTAATAGCATTAAATACTCTATCTATGGATATTCGGAATCGACGGATCTTGGTTTCAGTGGGAGCTGAGATCGTCACAAGCAAGAAATGAATACTCCGGAAACGATGATATTGCCGGAAACGGAAATATGGATCGTATCGGAAATATAAATATTATCCAAGTCGTAGATATTGCCGGAAACGGAAACATGGTACGTATCGGAAAATATTATCGGAATCGGAAATATTGCCGGAATCGGAAATATTGCCGGAAACGGAAATATTGTCAGAATCGGAAATATTATCGGAATCGGAAAATAATTCCGGAAACGGAAATATTAAATATTTGTTCGAAACGGAATTTAATTCCGGAATCGGAAATATTAAATATTGTTCGTATCGGAAATGAATTCCGAAATCGGGAATTTAATCAGAAGCGTATCGTACGAATTAGCATCATACGAGGCTCGCTAGACGAAGGCCCAGCACGAAGCCAGGCCATCGCCCAGCAAGCCACGCGCATCACCAACACAAGCCAAAGCCTCTACCAGGCCCAGCGCAAGCCAGGCCCAGCAGAAGCCATGGGCGCGCGCGGACAGCAGCATGGGCCGAGCGCTGTGCGCTCAGCGTGGGCCGCAAGGCCTGCGCGGGTGTACGGTGCTCGTGCGATGCTCGTGTGCGAATCCTAAAGCTATCGGGATTCGATAAAAGATTAAATCCTAAACCTGTTAGATAAAGTTTATTTAAATAGAGTCCTAGCAGGATTCTAATTAAATTAATTAGTATCCTAATAGGATTCCAGTTCCTTTTCCATACCTCTATAAATAAGTGCCTAGGGTCATTATTTACAGACACGATTGAAGTATTCAAAGGGTAAGTTTTTGAAAGAAAATTCAGCCATACACTTGCACAACAATAGCCGAAAATTCCTAGCACCTTAAGGGCGATTCTAGTTGGTCAATCTTGAGGCGGATCCGGACGTACTGTGGACTATCTACGGAGGGACGACGTTTGGAGTCCTAAAGACTTGTTCTTGTTCGGTTCGGGCGCAGCTAGGGAGGGCACGCTACAAAGTGTATGCTCCTAAATTATGCTAAATGATTATGTGTAAATAATATGTTTCCTGGCATTAAGGTTTTTCCGCATGATTTATGTTTTGTCATATGTATCATAACCTAACAGTGGTATCACGAGCCTCTTATTATTTTCATAATCTAATTTGCATAAACATGGTTAAATATTACAAATTTGCAAGAATTAAAAGGGGTGATTTATTTTCGTAATTGTTAATTAATTGCAAATTGCGTTTATTTAATTATATGTACGCAGTTTTTCGGCAGTTTCTTCGTTACTCATCCAAATCGAGTGATTTTTGTGTCAATTCCGCATGTAAAAGGCATTCTAAAATTTTGATAAAAAAAGTGTTTTCCGGGCGAACCCAGAATTCTCAAATTCGAAGCCTAACTATGACTTTTCGGAGGTTTTAGTTTTTCGAACGCAAAATTTTGTAAATTTAAGATGTTAAATTAAATATTTGCGATTCTTGTTGATAAATCTTGAATTTTTGATTGACCTACTGTATAAATTTAAGAAGTTTGAATGCCTAGCCTTGTTAATTATGCAATCTAATTTGTAATTATGATTAATTTGTTGAAAATTGGAATAATTTAGAATTAATTTGATTTTCATAATTAGTTAATAATTAAATTAGATACCTATGATTTAAAACCACCATAAAAATTATAAATTTGTGTTAAATTTTAAATTTTTATGACCTAGACTTGAATCCATGTTAATCGGAAATCAATTAATTAATAAATTTTCAATTTTTCGCCCTAAAATTATGAAATTAATATGATTTATTAATTTGTCATTAATTTTGAAAATAAATTTTTTAATTTTTATGCGATTCGCTCATATAACTTGCACGCACAAAGCAATGGACGCTACGTGTTACCCTTAAGGGGTGTTGTATAGTGCGGGCATGCGACGACGAGCAAGGGAGCTCGTCGCCCATGCGGTACGAATGCAATGAGCAAGGCTATGGTGCACGAGCACAAGGCAGCAGCCCTGCCTTGTGTCGTGTGCTGTGAGCGATGGGCGAGTGGGCAAGGGCGAGAGCAAGGCAGCGAGCAGTCGCGTGCAATGCGCACTGCATCGCGCAAGCGAGCAATGCCTCGCGCGCAGCGAGCGCTGGCTCGCGTGCGACGAGCGCTACGCCCAGCATCGAACGACAGCGCGCAGCGAGCGATGGCTCGCGTGCATCGAGCGCTGGCGCGCGCAGCGAGCAGTTGCCTCGTGTGCTTCGATGGTATCTTGCGATGGTGTGCAGCGACGAATGCGACGCAACACATAAGCTGCGCGCACATGGCCAGCGATGGCTGCGTGCGCATGGCCTATGGCTGTGCGTTGCGTGATGATGTTGCGCACCTTATGTTACGATTAGATCGTTTTAAAATTTTAATTTGAAATTTTTAGTTTACGTAATTTTAATTAATTTTAAAATTAATAATTTAAGTTATTTTCTTGGATTTTAATTTTGAATATTATAATTATAATAAATTTCATTTATTCTAATTATTTTACTAAAATTAAAATCATCAATTAATTTAAATACGACTGAAAATAAATTAAATATGTGGATTCAATTATAAATTTATATGAGCTTTAAATTTTAATTAAATTTGTATGTTTCCGGTTAGACTAGAAATACATTTTTATGTTTAAAATTAGTAAAGCATATGAATTTATTGGTTTAAGTGGGAGCCCTTTTTAGTCATAAACTCTTGATTAGGTCTACAAATCCTTAAGGTTAAAACAACTTGATTAGAATTAATAAGGACTGAATAATTTGTAGATTATTGGTGCCCTTGATTAATTGCTGCAAATATTTATGTGATGCATAACGTGTTTTACTAACCAGCTATGTGGGCCATTTATGATAATGAATGGGTGAATGGTATATATTGTATATGTACTGTTTTGCAGGTTATGAAGTGACTAGTATGGCCCAAATAGGATAGAAAATATGGTCTGCCTACCATTAATTTGAATGTCATTGGTCTAAAGTACCAAAATTGTTTTTCAATTCAAATATGGTATGCGTACCATCAAATAGTTGTAATTAGTTTAATTATAGCTTATCCTATTTGAAGAAAATGGTGCCTCCCACGGAGATTTTCGAGACGGACTTTGAAGTTGAAGCTTCAAGATGAAGTCGGGCCATACTAGATCACATTTATCTTATGCATGCTTTAAGTTATTTATTGCTTTAAATATGTCTTAATTATGCATGAGATTGTGGCTTGATTATGTTGCATGATTAAGGATTTTAGTTCACTTAAAATCTAACCAACATAGTAAGAGCCTTACGTTCCAAACTTAAAAATTGAGTTAAAAGGTGCCATGCCAAAATATACACTTGCTTGGATATCCTTTACATCAATCTAGTAATAGTTTTCGCTCACCGAGGTGTTACTTATTGGTCCTAAAGGGGCAAGGTACACAAATAATTGTGAGTACATGTTAGTTTTGGTGAAACTCAACGATATAAGTAAGGAGTCCTTTTATGTCGTGGCAAAATCGATAGGTTTACCTAATAAGTTCTTAGACGTGCCTATCAACCAAGAATAGTCTCTAGACTATTAGCAAAAGGTTTTTGCTTACCTAAGATGTTTTAGGATTCAGTCGACAAACTGTGCTTAATTCTTCAATGGATTTTAGGATCTTGGAATCATTTTATTCACACCTGCCGGAACACATAACTTGAATAAAATGCTTAATGAACATTGAATTATGCATGTATGCTTGAATTTAAGTTTATTAAGAGAAACTGTGAATGGTTATTTATTTGTTTATTCTTTTCAATTGTAGTTTTAATTATGGCAAACAACAATCAAAACATCATCATGGGTTCTGAGCTTATGGTCAAGCTGAACCTATCGAATTTTCTTGAATGGGAAGCTAAGCTAGTTGAAATAGTCAGACTCAATGGACTTGTGTATGTACTGTTACATCCCATGCCAAGCTACTATGCCAGAGACATGACCCCTGAAACATTTTTCGCCTGGGATGCGGATCTCAAAAAGGTTATGAGTCTCATGCTGAACAATATCCCTGATGAATGGGCTAGAAGGTTTGTAGCTTATGAACCTTTTACGCTCATCAAGAATCTGAGGGATATCTGTCGTGGAAGCACGGAGGACAGGGACCTGAACGTCCATGAGTTGATTGAATCAATGTCTGGTCTAAAGGTTAGTTCTCCCAACAGGTGTTATAGGATGGAAGTCCAAGAAACACATGTTCAGCTCCTTCGCACTAAACAAAGGATAGGCGTCTGACTGGGGTTCCATGTGGATCTTATGCGTTCATACTTTGATCGCCTAAGTCTACTAGGAACACCAATAAGCGAAAGGATGGCAGTCTCTATCTTGCTCAATTCACTACACAGTGGGTTTGGTCGCTTCAAGCAACTATACCTAAGTGAACCAAGAGAAGAAACAGTTGCAGAATTTGTTCACCTTGTCAGAAAGGCTGAGATAATACTGGATTGTGAAGCCAAAGATTTACTCAAGGCTAGAGGGAGACCGTTCAAGAAAAGTGGAAAGTCCAAGGGCAATGCTAAATCAAAGCAGGACAAGTCCACATCAAGCTGTCTTTATTGTAATGGAGTAGGCCATTACAAAAGAGAATGTTCAAAGCTAAAGGAAGATCAGAAGAACGGAACAGTCGTTCCATCTTCAGGTATTTTCGTTATAGACTGTATACTTGCTAATTCAACTTCTTGGGTATTAGATACAGGTTGTGGCTCACACTTATGTTCCAATCCACAGGGACTAAGAAGAAGTAGAAAGTTAAGCAAGGGTGAAGTTGACCTACGAGTGGGAAATGGAGCACGGATTACTGCATTAGCTGTAGGAACTTATTATTTGTCATTGCCCTCTGGGCTAGTTTTGGAACTGGAAGAGTGTTTCCATGTTCCAAGTCTTACTAAAAACATCATTTCAGTTTCTTGCTTAGATGCTAAGGGATTTTCCTTTTTAATAAAAGACAATAGTTGTTCGTTTTATTTTAAAGAGATGTTTTATGGATCTGCTAGATTAGTCAATGGACTTTATTTATTAGATCACGACAAACAAGTTTATAACATAAATACCAAAAAGGCCAAAAAGGATGATTCAGATCTCACCTATCTGTGGCATTGTCGATTAGGCCATATTAACTTGAAATGCTTAGAAAGATTTCAAAAGGAAGGAATTCTAGAACCATTTGACTTAGAGGATTATGGTAAATGCGAATCATGTTTACTTGGCAAAATGACAAAGCAACCTTTCTCTAAAGTTGGAGAAAGATCAACTGAACTATTGGGTTTAATCCATACAGATGTATGTGGACCAATGAGTACAAATTCTAGAGGTAGTTTCAGCTACTTTATCACTTTCACTGATGACTTCAGTAGATATGGTTATGTCTACCTAATGAAGCATAAGTCTGAATCCTTTGACAAATTCAAGGAATTTCAGAGTGAAGTAGAGAATCAATTAGGCAAGAAGATTAAGGCACTGCGGTCTGATAGAGGCGGTGAATATCTGAGCTATGAATTTGATGACCATCTGAAAGAATGTGGAATTCTGTCAGAATTGACTCCTCCTGGAACACCACAATGGAATGGTGTGTCGGAACGGAGGAACAGAACCTTGCTAGACATGGTCAGGTCAATGATGGGTCAGGCTGAACTTCCAATAGAATTTTGGGGACATGCACTAAATACAGTTGCACTCACTATAAATAGAGCTCCGTCTAAAGCTGTCGAAAAGACTCCATATGAGTTATGGTTTGGAAAGCCTCCAAATGTGTCTTTTCTTAAGATTTGGGGATGTGAAGTATACGTCAAACGATTAATTTCAGACAAACTTCATCCGAAATCAGACAAATGTATCCTTGTGGGCTATCCAAAGGAAACAAAGGGGTATTATTTCTACAATACATCTGAGAACAAGGTGTTTGTTGCTCGAGATGGTGTCTTTTTGGAGAAAGATCACATTTCCAAAATGACAAGTGGGAGAAAAGTAGACCTCGAAGAAATTCAAGTCGAACAACAAACTCTATAGAATGCTCAAGACGACATTCAGGATGAAACTCAGAGATCTTTAGAAGAATCTGGTGAGAATCATGGTCAATCTAGAAATGTTACCCCGCGTATATCGCAAAGATATAGATCTCAACCAGAAAGGTACTTAGGTATTTTGACGAACGAGAGCTATGACGTTCTATTACTTGAAAGTGATGAACCTGCGACTTACAAACAAGCTATGACGAGCCCTAGCTCCAAGCAATGGCAAGAAGCCATGCAATCTGAATTAGACTCCATGTCTGAAAACCAAGTATGGGATTTGGTCGATTTGCCAGATGGCTACCAAGCCATTGGAAGCAAATGGGTTTTCAAACTGAAAAAGGACAAGGATGGGAAACTTGAAGTTTTCAAAGCTAGATTGGTTGCAAAAGGTTACAGGCAAGTCCACGGTGTGGATTACGATGAAACCTTTTCACCAGTTGCAATGCTAAAGTCTATTCGGATAATGTTAGCAATCGCTGCATATTACGATTACGAAATATGGCAGATGGATGTCAAAACCGCTTTCTTAAACGGCGTTTTAACAGAAATTGTGTTTATGACACAGCCTGAAGGTTTTGAGGATCCAAAGAATGCTAAAAAGGTATGCAAGCTAAAGAAATCAATCTACGGATTGAAGCAGGCATCCAGGAGCTGGAATATACGTTTTGATGAAGCAGTCAGTGACTTTGGTTTCATCAAGAACGCAGACGAATCTTGTGTATACAAGAAGGTTAGTTGGAGCAAAATTGATTTCCTAGTATTATATGTCGACGACATATTACTTATCGGAAATGACATTCCTATGTTGAACTCTGTCAAGATTTGGCTCGGGAAATGTTTTTCGATGAAGATTCTAGGAGAAGCACAGTACATATTGGGCATCAAGATTTACAGAGATAGATCTAAAAAGATGATTGGACTTAGTCAAAGCACTTATATCAATAAGGTGCTTGATAGGTTCAAGATGGCAGATTCCAAGCGAGGGTAACTACCCATGTCTCATGGAATAACTCTAAGCAAGAATCAGTGCCCAAAAACACTTGACGAGCGTAGACGAATGAATGGGATTCCATATGCATCATTGATTGGTTCAATAATGTATGCTATGATATATACACGCCCGGATATTGCGTACGCACTCAGTGCTACGAGCAGATACCAGTCAGACCCAGGAGAGGCACATTGGACTGCTGCTAAAAATGTTCTGAAGTACCTGAAAAGGCACAAAGATGACTTCCTGGTCTATGGTGGAGATGATGAATTAATTGTTAAAAGCTATACGGACGCAAGTTTCCAAACCGACAAAGATGATTTCAGATCACAGTCTGGGTTTGTCTTCTGCCTCAACGGAGGTGCAGTAAGCTGGAATAGTGCTAAGCAAAGCACCATTGCGGATTCTACAACTGAAGCGGAGTACATTGCTGCACATGAAGCAGCAAAGGAAGCTATATGGCTAAAGAAGTTCATAGGTGAACTAGGTGTAGTCCCCTCCATTAAAGGACCAATAGCCCTTTATTGTGATAATAACGGAGCTATTGCACAGGCAAAGGAGCCTAGACACCACCAAAGAGTCAAGCATGTACTTCGTAGATTTCACCTTCTACGAGAGTTCGTTGAAAGAAAAGAAGTCGAGATAAGAAAGATTAGAACTGATGACAACATATCAGATCCATTGACTAAACCTCTGCCGCAGGCGAAGCACAACTCGCACACTGCAGCCATGGGAATCAAGCATATTGGAGAATGGCTTTGATGTCCTTATTTAATGTTTTAAAGTTTTAGGGTTTAAATCTTTGTAAAACATTGTTGGTTAATCATTCACAATAAATGAATAGAATTCATTTTTCCATTTAATTTGTGGTTTATTAAATGATGAGTCCCTTCAATTTGACGATATATTCAAGATAGACTGTCAGGACCAGTCCTGTGACTAAGAAATGTCTATCAAGTGAACTTGAATGTCAAAAGTTGAAAATGGTCCCTGGTCGGAGTTTTCTATAAAATTGGACGCATAGAAAACGTTAGACGACTAGAATGCAAGATGACTAGTAGTTCTGTTTCTTGAACTATGTGGACATGGCAATGTGATAATCATTTGCTTAGATACTTACTTTGGGAAGACTAGTATCGGACAGACCTATGAAACTTTACTGTAAGAGATGAAAATCTGTCATAAGTAAATTTCATTAAAATTATTAGACACTAAATCCTCAATACCTGAGTGATTTGAGATTACTTGTTTGAGAACTGGTTGCTTTGACGTTGACCAACCGTCGCACCGTAAAAGGAGGCTATAAAGGCAACGCTCAGGTAATCACCTATCAAACGAAGTCTAATCTCAAGATCGCAAGATTGGGATTGTCCACCCATAAATCGGGATGAGATGCTTAAAAGTTGTACAAGGCCACTCGGAGAGCTAGAAACTGTGAAATGCATGGCCGTGCTCAGATGAATCATAGGCTATGAGTATCTGTTTATTTGATCAGTTGAACTCTGAAACCGAGAAACACCTCTGGACATAATAAGGATGACAACTCTTACTTTATGTTCAAGAGCAAGCATCGAGCGACAAAGGAATTAGGAAATGCACACTTGTCCCTAAGGACAAGTGGGAGACTAAAGGAAATAATGCCCTTGGTCCAAGTATGCATTCAATGTTAAGTCTAATAAATGCGGTTCAGTATTAATGAACAAGTTAATAATTCAGTGAGATCAAGTGAGCTGAATGCCTAGCTAGAGGCCGCTTCAGTTCAAGTGGAATTAATGATATTAATCCACAGCTTACTCTTGACTGAACCCGTAGGGTCACACAAATAGTACGTAAACGGATCAAGTATTTAATAGCATTAAATACTCTATCTATGGATATTCGGAATTGACGGATCTTGGTTTCAGTGGGAGCTGAGATCGTCACAAGCAAGAAATGAATACTCCGGAAACGATGATATTGCCGGAAACGGAAATATGGATCGTATCGGAAATATAAATATTATCCAAGTCGTAGATGTCGCCGGAAACGGAAACATGGTATCGGAAAATATTATCGGAAATGGAAATATTGCCGGAATGGGAAATATTGCCGGAAACGGAAATATTGTCAGAATCGGAAATATTATCGGAATAGGAAAATAATTCCGAAAACGGAAATATTACATATTTGTTCGAAACGGAATTTAATTCCGGAATCGGAAATATTAAATATTGTTCCTATCGGAAATGAATTCCGAAATCGGGAATTTAATCGGAAGCGTATCATACGAATTAGCATCTGACGAGGCTCGCTAGACGAAGGCCCAGCACGAAGCCAGGCAATCGCCCAGCAAGCCACGCGCATCACCAACACACGCCAAAGCCTCGACCAGGCCCAGCGCAAGCCAGGCCCAGCCGAAGCCATGGGCGCGCGCGGACAGCAGCATGGGCCGAGCGCTGTGCGCTCAGCGTGGGCCGCAAGGCCTGCGCGGGTGTACGGTGCTCGTGCGATGTTCGTGTGCGAATCCTAAAGCTATCGGGATTCGATAAAAGATTAAATCCTAAACCTGTTAGATAAAGTTTATTTAAATAGAGTCCTAGCAGGATTCTAATTAAATTAATTAGTATCCTAATAGGATTCCAGTTCCTTTTCCATACCTCTATAAATAAGTGCCTAGGGTCATTATTTACAGACACGATTGAAGTATTCAAAGGGTAAGTTTTTGAAAGAAAATTCAGCCATACACTTGCACAACAATAGCCGAAAATTCCAAGCACCTTAAGGGCGATTCTAGTTGGTCAATCTTGAGGCGGATCCGGACGTACTGTGGACTATCTACGGAGGGACGACATTTGGAGTCCTAAAGACTTGTTCTTGTTCGGTTCGGGCGCAGCTAGGGAGGGCACGCTACAAAGTGTATGCTCCTAAATTATGCTAAATGATTATGTGTAAATAATATGTTTCCTGGCATTAAGGTTTTTCCGCATGATTTATGTTTTGTCATATGTATCATAACCTAACACCTCAGTCTCAGATAGGTTGGCAGCCCCCTTCGTTTCAGTTGTTCCAGACTGGTTGGCAGCCTCATCCATTTCCGCCACCTTTGCGTGCAGGGTGGGTGCCTGCGCCGCAGACGTAGAGTTGGGACTCTTTGCAGTTCGAGACCCTGTTCGATGGTCTGCATGGTTCCCAGGGTGCTGGCACGAGTGGTAGTGCTCATGCTGACGAGGATGAGCCTCAGTAGGCCGTACACATGCATTTCTTATTTGGACATGTATCATTTTTCGTATCATGCTAGAGACTTTGTATATATTGTTTGCATTTTGTACTTAGTTTCTTTTGTTTGTTTGTGCGTGCATCGATTTTTTGCGAAAAATGGGCCAATTTTCAGTATTTTGCAAGTATTTTGCCTTAGTCGGAGGTATTGCCATACCGACTCACCTAAACAAAAAGAAAACGGAAAACACATAACAAGAAATGAAGCGCTTTAAGTTTTAGGGTCAACATTGTCTTTAGCGATTTTAAGTCTGTGGTTAGATATCGGTTAAAATTTGCGGATTTAATGCCAAATTATTCGCAATGGGAAAGTCTTGTATGTTCCATCACTTGTTACGTGTTTTCTAAGCTAGCCCCCAGTATAAGGCAGGGTAAGGTTTTTGTCTCTTTTGAACTAGACATGGGAAGGTGCATCCAGACTCGATTGCTTAACAAGGGAATGAACAAACTAACTAAGATAGAGGACATATCCAACTAACATGCAATTTTGAAAACAAAAGGGAAGAGGTAGGGTCCTTATTTAAAAACATATTTGAGAATGTTTAAGGAAATCATTTGACAGTGCGGTCACATGGTTTAGCATAGTCTGAAATCAAACTGTCTCTTTTTCATTACATCGGATTCAAAAGCTTGCACTTGGGCTGTCGGTTGTGGTACTTGCATATTACTTGTAAGAAGTATAGGTTTCTCGATTCCGGATGAAGTATAGATGCTCAAAGTTCAAGAAGGTGAAGGATATTCTTGCATGAAGAGATGTCGAGAGATGATAAGGATAGTAAGTGTTATCCTTTGCTGTTCATAAAGAATGCTTGAATGTCTTACTTAGTCTTTTGGCAATGTTTAAGAAGACGTAGAAGCGTCTTTTATTTAAGGAAATTATTTACATATTCGAATGGCAGGCAACGATTTATTTTAGGAAGTGAATGCTTCCTTTTGGAAGTTATGCCTAAAGCGGTGAGTTGCTTCTATTTCTGGAAAAGTAATTAGGTTGATAATAGAATCGTGTGCCTAACTAACAAGATTTTTAGCACTTTTGCATTTAATGACTTATGTTAAATAATATGGATCCATGTTTTAGTGACTTTAGCCGGAGTGGGCCGAGTTCGTTTTGTTCAGAATAGATGTCCATAGTGACTTTGGACTAAAGTGGCCGCGCCTTTAGGGGTTGCATACGTATCCAGGTTGGAATCAGGCCTTACGTAGTTCTAGTTTTTTTATTCTGAGTATTCTTTTAATTATATATTCACCTTGATTTGCGCGAAATTGCATAAAAATAATCGGATTATGCACGGATGTACCCCCCAAGTGTTCGGATTTTTCTGTAAAAGTGCAGGAAAAATTCCGAACACTTAAGCACAGGCGCTGGAAAAGTTCCAGCGCACAACTTGCATGTGCTATAATTATAATTTCTAGCGCCGGATGGTTGGTACGCGTGTTTTTCACAGGATTCAGCTTATTTTCACGTTTTTTGTAATTAATTTGCAAAGCTGATAATTAACTTCTTACTACCGAGTAATTGGTGCTCGGTTTTCAGGTATTCCCGAGTGGGGATTTCTTTTCTTTTCTTTTTGCGATCTAAGAAAGACTTATGTATATTACTTCACCTCAAGGAGGGCATTCCCGGGGTTGTAACGTGGTTAGGTTTCGGGTGGAAAATAGTTAAGGCTCAAAAATTCCCCATTGTACCCTTAGTTAATTGACAACTGGACTTAGTTTCTTTAACCTTGCTTGGTCTTGGTAAAACTTCATCGTCGTTGATTCTTAACATTTTTGTTAAAGGATTTTTGACTTGACTGGTTACCTCGCATCATTCTTGGATTTTTTTTCTTTTCGGAATGTTCCTTGATGTGTAGTCCTTTTCACTTTATTAGTTCCTTCTTCTTGTCCATTTTATTGTCATGGTGTATTCTCATCCATAGGTTAATTCGGATTAGTGTGGGTCGAACAAAAAAGGCTCCTTCAGACGAGGTTCAACATGGCTAACAATAAAGTGGTTCATTGTTTCTTGGTCAAGGGGAATGACATTTTTTTAAAGGTTGCAAGTTGCCTCTTGTGTTGGTGAATTATATCTTTCATAAATCCTTAGGGGGACTGAGTGAGTCCCCAACTTGTTGGTCCCGAGATGATCTTTTATTTTTGAATTTAATGGGCTATGTTGGGCCCAGGTGAGTGACTAATTGCGAACTCTTTGAAGTAAAGGGCAGAATAAGTTATGCCATTTGTCTCGTGCATCGAATAATTTTCCTTTTGTTTGTTCATTGCTTTAAAAACTGTTATAGTAAGACAATCAAGCTAGAATGTACTTTTAAAAAGAAATTTTATTGATTCTGGATTATAGTACATGGTAAGAAAGCTTTGACAGCAGTTTAGCGAAATGGAAGGGATAATGACATAGAATTAGTTTGTAGTACTAGATTCTAAGTCTGAGCTTCATTGAACTTTGAGTCTGCGCCATCGAGCTTTGAATAATCTTTAGTCTTCAGTGCATCCAATAGTCTAGTTTGTAGCTTCGCGTTTCCAGTCCACGAGAGATTTGCGTATGAGCTTGTTATTCTGAACATTCTGGTGGTGGAATGTTCGATCAGACAGAGGGTAGGTATTCCGTAGTTGTCCCAAGTGTTGCTTTGTACCAAAGGAATGTTTTGAGAACTCAATTAAGTTTTAAACTTGAAAGTAGATGTTTAATCTTAATTAGACTAAAGTGCTCATAGCTTCAATATCTTACACATGGAAGGTCAAGACCCTGTCCTCAATTAGATCATGTAATGAATTCCTTAAGTTTCAACAGTTTTTGGGTGGAATGGCCTTTTCCCTATTCGGACTGGAAGTGGGAGAGAGAAGATTTGATAAAGACTTTCTTGAAAGATCGGACTTTATGTTGTAGAGTGACCATTCCTTGAATTATGCTTAAATTAGTCAAGATCCTTGATGAATGGTTTTTGAAAACTAGAAAGGAGAAAACTGATTTTTTGAATATTGGATATGATCACCTAGTTCTTGATTAAAGTTGACAGCTTAACATTACCAGAAATTTCATATGATAAGGAATGCTTGATCAATCTGAATGGCGAACTAAGTACTTAGATTATCATGATCATCTTAAGATTCGATTAAATGACAAATTGAGTATATGTCAAGTGAGAGTTATAGTGCTCTCATGTCTATATTTTTAAGATTTAGGTGATTTGAACGGAATGCAGTAATCGCTTATAAATTAAGAGTGTTAATTTATTAACTTCGAGGTATGGACTGACTTTTATAATCCTTTTAAATGGTGAATGCCATATATAATAAACGTACTAATTATTTGGGATATGTTAGCACGATATTTCGGACGACTCGGACTCAAAGGTTGGGCATGGGAATTTGACTAAAAACACAAAAACGGATTTTGACAAAACTGTTGGACTGTAACAGCTATAACTTTTGATATGCTAACTGTTTTGTGCTGAAACTGACTCTGGATGATGGACTAAGGTTAGACCTAGGGATTGATAGGTTATGGACCTCACAGTTCTTTGTAAAACTCTTTTTATGACCGTTTTAGTGTTTTTACTTTTTGTTATACGGGTTTGACTTTAAGTTACGAGATGGGGATTAAGGGAACTATCCTAGGTGTAAGTGGATTCTAGGGGAAGGACTCTAAGTGCGTGAAGAATCTATGAAAGGTAATTCTAGATGGATGATGACCCTAACGGTAAACCTTAACTTGGTTTAGACCCTTAGGAAATGATTTTGGTTAAGACTTTAGGTGGACTAGGTAAACTTAGGCTTTAATTGACATGATGGACTTAAGGGATGACAGACTTGGATAAGGTTTTTGACTCGACTTGATTCGTCCTTTGCCTCGAATATTATTAAGGGATTATAACGAGCAACTTGGTATAAATCCAACTTTATTAACTGATTTTAGAAAATAGACTCTTTTCTTTGTTTTTTTTTAGAAACTTTTGTTTTTAGTGAAAGTCAAAGGTTATTTTAGCATGAACGGTATTATGCCGAGCATTAGCGTCATTAGAGGACTAATAACTACTTTAAGAATCGTTTTTAGTTCAAGACAAGAGTACGCGAAAATTGTCGAGATTGAAGCCAGCTCCGCTAGAATATTTCTGCGCTTGTACTTGCAGCGTTGGAATTTTCTAGCGCTCGCCTGTTGTGCGCTGGAAATTTCCAGCACCTGCAGGCATTTGTGCAGTTTTTCCCTTTTAGTCAATTTTGTTCCGTGGTCCCTTTGTTTGAGCGTTCGTGCGCTCAGACTGTAAGGTTATGATACATATGACATTTACATAGATCATGCGGAAACAACCATTAACCCAGGAAACATATTATTTACACATAATCATATAGCATAATTAGATGCATACTCTTTGTTGCGTGCCCTCCCTAGCTGCGCCCGAACCGAACAAGAACAAGTCTTTTAGGACTCCAAATGTCGTCCCTCCGTAGATAGTCCACAGCACGTCCGGATCCGCCTTAAGATTGACCAACTAGAATCGCCCTTAAGGTACTAGAAAATTCGGCACTTTTATGAGCAAGATGTGTTTTAATTTTCTCTCAAAAAACTCACTTTTGAATACTTTGAAACTTGTATATAAATTATGACCCCTAGGCCTTTATTTATAGAGTTATGGAAAAGGAATCGTAATCCTAGTAGGATGCGAATTAATTGGAATTAGAATCCTACATGAATTCTATTTAATTAATTTATCCAATTAGGAATAGACATTTAATCATATACTGACTCTCGCAGATTCAGGAATCACGCATGAGCACAAACTCACACACACACGGCAGCCACAAGGGCTGCCCATGCGCATGCGAGCAGCAACCCCACGCAGCGCGGCCCACGCATCCGTGGCCTTGGTGCGCGCTGGGCCTGCCTTGCGGTAGGCCTGGGTGCTGCCTTGGCTGCGCGCGTGCTTGCTGGGCGATGGCCCGGCTTCGTGCTGGGCCTTCGTCCGGCAGGCCTCGTCCGATGCTAATTCGTACGATACGCTTCCGATTAAATTTCCAGTTCCGGAATTTATTTCCGATACGAACAATATTTAATATTTCCGATTCCGGAATTAATTTCCGTTTCGAACAAATATTTAATATTTCCGTTTCCGGAATTATTTTCCGATTCCGGTAATATTTCCGATTCTGACAATATTTCCGTTTCCGGCAATATTTCCGATTCTGGTAATATTTCCATTTCCAATAATATTTTCCGATACGTACCATGTTTCCGTTTCCGGCAACATCTACGACTTGGATAATATTCATATTTCCGATACGATCCATATTTCCGTTTCCGGCAATATCATCGTTTCCGGAGTATTCATTTCTTGCCTGTGACGATCTTAGCTCCCACTGAAACCAAGATCCGTCGGTTCCGAATATTCATAGATGGAGTATTTAATGCCATTAAATACTTGATCCGTTTACGTACTATTTGTGTGACCCTACGGGTTCAGTCAAGAGTAAGCTGTGGATTAATATCATTAATTCCACTTGAACTGAAGCGGCCTCTAGCTAGGCATTCAGCTCACTTGATCTCACTGAATTATTAACTTGTTAATTAATACTGAACCGCATTTATTAGACTTAACATAGAATGCATACTTGGACCAAGGGCATTATTTCCTTCAGTCTCCCACTTGTCCTTAGGGACAAGTGTGCATTTCCTAATTCCTTTGTCGCTTGATGCTTGCTCTTGAACATAAGGTAAGAGTTGTCATCCTTATTATGTCCAGAGGTGTTCCTCGGTTTCAGAGTTCAACTGATCAAATAAACAGATAATCATAGCCTATGATTCATCCGAGCACGGCCATGCATTTCACAGTTTCTAGCTCTCCGAGTGGCCTTGTACAACTTTTAAGCATCTCATCCCGATTTATGGGAGGACAATCCCAATCTTGCGATCTTGAGATTAGACTTCGTTTGATAGGTGATTACCTGAGCGTTGCCTTTATAGCCTCCTTTTACGGTGCGACGGTTGGTCAACGTCAAAGCAACCAGTTCTCAAACAAGTAATCTCAAATCACTCAGGTATTGAGGATTTAGTGTCTAATAATTTAATGAAATTTACTTATGACAGACTTTCATCTCTTACAGTAAAGTTTCATAGGTCTTGTCCGATACTAGTCTTCCCAAAGTAAGTATCTATGCAAATGATTATGACATTGCCATGTCCACATAGTTCAAGAAACAGAACTACTAGTCATCTTGCACTCTAATCGTCTAACGTTTTCTATGCGTCCAATTTTATAGAAAACTCCGACCAGGGACCATTTTCAACCTTTGACATTCAAGTTCACTTGATAGACATTTCTTAGTCACAGGACTGGTCCTGACAGTCTATCTTGAATATATCGTCAAATTTGAAGGGACTCATCATTTAATACTAAACCAAGATTA
This sequence comes from Spinacia oleracea, assembly GCF_020520425.1. Classification (NCBI taxonomy): domain Eukaryota; kingdom Viridiplantae; phylum Streptophyta; class Magnoliopsida; order Caryophyllales; family Amaranthaceae; genus Spinacia; species Spinacia oleracea. The sequence goes on along the minus strand of NC_079491.1, from coordinate 69,663,766 downwards.
AATGGAATATGAAAATACATTTCATATATGATAAATGTTCAACCCCAATGTTTTACAACCATGGGCCTCAAACCCATCTTTAAAACAGTTCATGGAATTCAAAGCTATGCTTGATTTCCAGTGCTACAATGTGAGTGTTATTTCTCACTTGTTGCATAGGTTTAGTTATCATGCTTTGCCAATCTTAACATCCTTTTCTATCGAATGTTCTTCGAGATATGATGATAAGATCTTTTCGAGTTTGTTTATTATGTGATCTAGTCTTTCTTACTTCGATGGTGGTTTTACTCATTTTGCAATGAAGAACCATCAAGTTAGCAGACGTTTTTCTTGCTCCAAGAGTGGTTCTACGCATTTTTCAATGAAGAACCATCAAGCCAGCAGATAGGTGATCTACCCAAGTTCAGTGAAGAACTTTAAACAACCCTGTTTTATTGCTTCTTAGGCAATAATTACTTTTACTTCAACTGTATAGGTTGCTAGTGATGCTTTGTTTGGATTTACCTATCCAAGCAGTTCATAGATATGTGGAAGACTCTCCAACTATATCTTAGAACATAGAAATTATTATTTTAATTTCCCACGCAACAACTCATGGTCTCCAATCCATGTTGCCATTTCAAAACACGATGCTCTATAGCTCGTCCTTATCAATGGTTAACTCCAAAGGGTCTTGCTTGATCCTTTGCCAGTGTTTATGCGTGTAGCATCAATATTTAGCATATCTTTATTTCCTTGAATCAAGAACTATTCCTATGTACCTTTTCAAGTACCATAAGTATTCTTGATCTCAATCTAGTTGATCTTCACTTAGATCAATAGAGATTGGTATATGTTCGTCATGCCTAAAGTCATACGATACGTTTTTGGCGATCCTCATATTATATCATACATGATAAATTCTTTTGCAGAATAATTCCTAATTGAATTCTATTCATGTAACTTTAGCTTATTCAATTTCAGCAGATACTGAATCCAGCTAAATTCTTTGACATATAATATAGGTTAAGAATCTCATTTAGACTCTTTGATGTTTAACTTAGTAAATGCTTATACATAGTTCAAACATTCTTTACTTAGATTTATTCACATGGGTCGAATATCTCCAAAGGAGTCTTTCGTGTTTGATTTAGTAAATGCCATTACTTAATCCAAAACAATATCATAAGATATTTGTAAATAGATCTTAATACCCAGTATGTACTAAGTTTCGCCATGGTCCATCATTGATGAATAATTTCAAATCTAAGTCATTAGCATTTGAATGTTATTTCACAATAGAGAGATATGTGTGTGATACACATAGGACCAATCAAGTTTTATGTACTCCCACTAAACTTCTTATACATCTATAAGAATCATGTATATTTTATGAAACTAAAATACTTATTAGCTTCACTAAAATACAGTTCTAATTCCCAATTGCTTGCTTAAATCTGTACTTAGATTTTATAAGCTAGCTTTCTCTTTTTGGATTCACAAATCCTATGACATACCATGTACATAGTTTATTCCAACATTTGATTGAGGAATACGTTTTGTCATCCAATTGCTATATGTACCAATATGCAATCATTGCTTGAATTATAGACTTGAGCATTACGATTATGCATGAGGTTTCAACACAATTTACACCATGAATTTGCTTGTAACCTTTAGCAACTAATCTAGCTTTGTGTGTGAACACAATTCCATGTTTGATGGTTTTTATCCTTAAAACAAACTTGCAACCAATAGGTGTGAACCCATTCTTGCAAATCAACAAAATTTCAATTTTGTCATCAAAACATTGAGTATGTTTTATGGCCTCTAACCATTTAAAACATTTGAGTCTATATATGGCCTCTAACCATTTTAGGGAATCTGGGTTTCGTCATAGCTTTCTTACAAGTCACAAACTCATTAATCTATATGATAATAGTTTGACTGCAAGTTGTAGGTTTCTTCACTATTTAATAGAAGAATCTCATAGTTTCATTGACCTGATCTCTATGTTTCTTCACTATCTAATAGAAGAATCTCATAGTTTCAGTGACTTGAATTCTATGCCTACTTGGGTATAGAACATCAAACAATAGAATATCAATAGCCACTTGAAAGTCCTTTGAATATTCTGTTCTCCTTGAAGCACTTGTAAAGTCTTCTAAGAGATATCTATTCTTTAAAGCCACTTCTAAAGTCCTTAAAGAATAAGTTCGGATTTTCTGAAGCACTTCGAAAAGCCTCCGGAATGTCCGTTTATGTTTGTTGTTCGCCTCGAAAACTTTCGAGGTCTATTTTCTCCCACTTGTCATTTTGGAAACGAATCTCCAAAAGGACATTATTTCGAGCAAACAAACATTATGTTCTCAAAAATTCGTGGTAGAAACAATACCCTTGTGTCTCATTTGAATAAATCACAATGAAACATATATCTAGACTTGGGCCTTAGTTTGTTGAATAACAAACACTAAGCTCCCACTGAGTTTAGCAACTCTTTAGATATATATAATTGAAAAGATATCCTGAAATTACTTTTCAATAGCTTTGACGAATTTGGTTTAGTTTGGTGGTAGTTGAGCATTTTGTTTTAGAAATTATAGGAAAAGTCTTTATGATTCATCATTGATCGAATCAAGTACTAATTGACTTCGATCATTCCAACGTAGATATGCCATATCTTATGGAGCTAGATTGTGAAATTACAACACACAATCATTGATGATCATATTTGGTCTCAAGTAATCATCAACATGATCTAACCTAGATCTTTATGATTTCTTGCCGAGTGGATTTTATACTTCTGAATCTTTGAACTAGCCAAACAGATTCAACTTATATCACATTTGAGTAAATAAACCTATATTCACTCAAATCCATGTGAAATAATAAAGTCATAAAACCTTTCTTTAGCTTTGAACTCTATCGTCTAGGCGTTCTAACAATAGTTCATATTCTTTGTTACTTTCAACAAGTAAGACTAGCTTGTCTTAAGTTGATTTAGAAATCAACCAACTTTCAAAAGTCCATCAAAATAGAGCTTATGAATGTTAACTTGTTGATATGGTCTAAGCAACAATGCCAAAGATTTAATGGAACTCAAATCAAGGGTTTGATTTGAACCTAGTAAAGTTCTTTAAAGAGTTGTTTGTTTTAATCAAGCATATTGACTCAACCTGTAATTGACCATTTCATTCAAATAAACAAACAAACAAGCATTGTTTTTGTTCTTCTGAATGTGAGTCTTTCTGTGTTTGAAGCAGAAATTTAGGTATGCTGATTATGGAACAAAATAGCCATTAAGTTCCAGCCTTTGAAAGGACTTAAAACAAACTAGATGACCCTACAACTAATGTAGCATTGCCATGCTTCATTTCCCACTTGTAGGTCATTAGTGTATCCTAGCTTCCATTATTTGAGTTATTACCGAAGTAAGAACCTCAAGCGGTATATGATACCAAGGAAGTTTGATTGCTAGGTCACTTCTCTTTAAACATAAATTTATAGGTAGAAACGGAATCGTAAATTCCTTTCATTTGTTCCTCGTTTTCCTATTTCTTGTACCCTTTCTTATAGTCTTAAGAATTGAATTCTTTAGTGTTGACTTTTATACTTTGTTAGACATGTCCAATGTCACCAACAAGGTTCTTTACCATTTTAATTTATGTTGAATATTCTGTTTCAACTAGATGATCTTACCAGAAGCTTCTAAAGTTCTCTAAGCATCGATCTATTCGAATGTCTAGGGACTAGACTCATTCGAGAATTAAATGGACAAAGATATTAGGTTGTTAACCATTGGTAAAGCTGAGCGTATTAAACTCAATGCTTTATGATCTCAAAACTACAGTGTATTTTGAATTCACAAGCACCAATTGGTTTGCCATTCGATTTTGACGTTCGAAAACAACCATAAAAGTCGCTATAAGAAACGTACATTTTAAATTGCTCACTTTCTCTCATTTCCGTGAATCGTTCTTGGATTCACTACCAATCGAGGAAATTTACTGTTACCTTTCTAAAAGGATTTACTGCAGTGCAAGATATTTAATTATAAACAATAATTAAAACATACATTGAAGCATGCAAAGTCTAAACATTTATCATGAATAATAACTTGAAATTAAAGCAACCATGCAATTCAAACAAGTTATTAGCATTTTATTCGATTTTATTGTTCCGGCAGGTGTGAATAAAATGATTCCAAGATCCTAAAATCATTGAAGAACTAAGCACAGTTTGTCGACTTAATCCTAGAACATCTTAGGTAAGCAAAAGCCTTTTGCTAATAGTCTAGAAACTATTCTTGGTTGATAGGTACGTCTAAGAACTTATTAGGTAAACCTATCGAATTTGCCACGACATAAAAGGACTCCTTACTTATATCGTTGAGTTTCACCAAAACTAACATGTACTCACAATTATTTGTGTACCTTGCCCCTTTAGGACCAATAAGTAACACCTCGCTGAGCGAAAACTATTACTAGATTGATGTAAAGGATATCCAAGCAAGTGTATATTTTGGCATGGCACCTTTTAACTCAATTTTTAAGTTTGGAACTTAAGGCTCTTACTATGTTGGTTAGATTTTAAGTGAACTAAAATCCTTAATCATGCAACATAATCAAGCTTTTGATCTCATGCATTTTAAGACATATTTAAAGCAATAAATAACTTAAAACATGCATAAGATATTTGTGATCTAGTATGGCCCGACTTCATCTTGAAGCTTTGACTTCAAAGTCCGTCTTGAAAATCTCCGTGGGAGGCACCATTTTCTTCAAATAGGATAAGCTATAACTAATTACAACTATTTGATGGTTCGCAGACCATATTTGAATTGAAAAATAACTTTGGTACTTTAGACCAATTACATTCAAATTAATGGTACGCAGACCATATTTTCTATCCTATTTGGGCCATACTAGTCACTTCATAACCTGCAAAACAGTACATATACAATATATACCATTCACCCATTCATTATCATGAATGGCCCACATAGCTGGTTAGTAAAACACATTATGCATCACGTAAACATTTGCAGCAATTAATCAAGGTCACCAATAATCTACCAATTATTCAGTCCTTATTAATTCTAATCGAGTTGTTTTAACCTTAAGGATTTGTAGACCTAATCAAGAGTTTATGACTAAAAAGCGCTCCCACTCAAACCAATAAATTCATATGCTTTACTAATTTTAAACATAAAATTGTATTTCTAGTCTAACCGGAAACATACAAATTTAATTAAAATTTAAAGCTCATATAAATTTATAATTGAATCCAAAAATTTAATTTAATTTCAGTCGCATTTAAATTAATTCATGATTTTAATTTTAGTAAAATATTTAGAATAAATTCCATTTATTATAATTATAATATTCAAAATTAAAATCCAAGAAATTAATTCAAATTATTAATTTTAAAATTAATTAAAATTACGTGAACTGAAATTTTCAAATTAAACATTCAAAACGATCTAATCGAAACGCAAACACCCTACGCGTTGCACGCCCATGGGCCGTACGCACACAGCCATTGCTGGCCATGTGCGCGCAGCCCATGCGCTCGTAGCATAGCTGCTGCTGTCCCAACGCAAGCCTCCGCACAGCGCCCCATCGCACGCGAGCTATCGCTCGCAGTGCGCGCGCGAGATCGCTCGCTGGGCGCGCTGGCTCGCTCGCTGGCGCGCGAGATCGCTCGCTGGCGCGCGAGATCGCTCGCTGCGCGCGCGCGAGCCATCGCTCGCTGGGGCGCGAGATCGCTCGCTGGCGCGCGAGATCGCTCGCTGCGCGCGCGCGAGCCATCGCTCGCTGGTGCGCGACATCGCTCGCTGGGCGGGCGACATCGCGCGCTGTGCGCGCGAGTGATGCTGTGCGCAGCGCTCGTGGCACGCGAGCTTGCGCTCGCTGCGCGCGAGGCTGCGCGCACTTGTGCGAGGCAGCGCGCGTTGTGGCGCAGCTCGCTTGCTGCCCACACGCGACTGCCTTGGCTCGCCCTTCGCCCATGCCCATTCGTTCATTGCTCGTGGCACACGACACAAGGCAGGGCTGCTGCCTTATGCTCGTGCACTACGCCCTTGCTCATTGCATTCGTGCCGCACGGGCGACGAGCTCCCTTGCTCGTCGTCGCATGCCCGCATTATACAACACCCCTTAAGGGTAACACGAAGAGTTCATTGCTTCGTGCGTGCAAGTTATATGAACGAATCGCATAAAAATTTAAAATTTATATTTAAAATTAATGACAAATTAATAAATATTATTAATTTCATAATTTTAGGGCGAAAAAATCGAAAATTTATTATCCAATTGATTTCCGATTGTTATGGATTCAAGTCTAGGTCATAAAAATTTAAAATTTATCGTAAATTTACAATTTTTATGGTGGTTTTTAATCATAGGTTTCTAATTAAATTACAATTAATTATGAAAATCAAATTAATTCTAAATTATTCTAATTTTCAACAAATTAATCATAATTACAAATTAGATTGCATAATTAACAAGACTAGGCATTCAAACTTGTTAAACATATGCAGTAGGTCAATCAAAAATTCAAGATTTATCAACAGGAATCGCAAATATTTAATTTAACATCTTAAATTTACGAAATTTTGCATCCGAAAAACTAAAACCTTCGAAAAGTCATAGTTAGGCTTCGAATTTGAGAATTCTGGGTTCGGCAGAAAAATACTATTTTTGTCAAAATTTTAGAATGCCTTTTACATGCGGAATTGACACAAAAATCACTCAATTCGGATGAGTAATGAAGAAACTGCCGAAAAACTGCGTACATATAATTAAATAAACGCAATTTGCAATTAATTAACAATTACGAAAATTAATCACCCCTTTTAATTCTTGCAAATTTGTAATATTTAACCATGTTCATGCAATTTAGATTATGAAAATAATAAGGGGCTCGTGATACCACTGTAAGGTTATGATACATATGACATTTACATAGATCATGCGGAAACAACCATTAACCCAGGAAACATATTATTTACACATAATCATATAGCATAATTAGATGCATACTCTTTGTTGCGTGCCCTCCCTAGCTGCGCCCGAACCGAACAAGAACAAGTCTTTTAGGACTCCAAATGTCGTCCCTCCGTAGATAGTCCACAGCACGTCCGGATCCGCCTTAAGATTGACCAACTAGAATCGCCCTTAAGGTACTAGAAAATTCGGCACTTTTATGAGCAAGATGTGTTTTAATTTTCTCTCAAAAAACTCACTTTTGAATACTTTGAAACTTGTATATAAATTATGACCCCTAGGCCTTTATTTATAGAGTTATGGAAAAGGAATCGTAATCCTAGTAGGATGCGAATTAATTGGAATTAGAATCCTACATGAATTCTATTTAATTAATTTATCCAATTAGGAATAGACATTTAATCATATACTGACTCTCGCAGATTCAGGAATCACGCATGAGCACAAACTCACACACACACGGCAGCCACAAGGGCTGCCCATGCGCATGCGAGCAGCAACCCCACGCAGCGCGGCCCACGCATCCGTGGCCTTGGTGCGCGCTGGGCCTGCCTTGCGGTAGGCCTGGGTGCTGCCTTGGCTGCGCGCGTGCTTGCTGGGCGATGGCCCGGCTTCGTGCTGGGCCTTCGTCCGGCAGGCCTCGTCCGATGCTAATTCGTACGATACGCTTCCGATTAAATTTCCAGTTCCGGAATTTATTTCCGATACGAACAATATTTAATATTTCCGATTCCGGAATTAATTTCCGTTTCGAACAAATATTTAATATTTCCGTTTCCGGAATTATTTTCCGATTCCGGTAATATTTCCGATTCTGACAATATTTCCGTTTCCGGCAATATTTCCGATTCTGGTAATATTTCCATTTCCAATAATATTTTCCGATACGTACCATGTTTCCGTTTCCGGCAACATCTACGACTTGGATAATATTCATATTTCCGATACGATCCATATTTCCGTTTCCGGCAATATCATCGTTTTCGGAGTATTCATTTCTTGCCTGTGACGATCTTAGCTCCCACTGAAACCAAGATCCGTCGGTTCCGAATATTCATAGATGGAGTATTTAATGCCATTAAATACTTGATCCGTTTACGTACTATTTGTGTGACCCTACGGGTTCAGTCAAGAGTAAGCTGTGGATTAATATCATTAATTCCACTTGAACTGAAGCGGCCTCTAGCTAGGCATTCAGCTCACTTGATCTCACTGAATTATTAACTTGTTAATTAATACTGAACCGCATTTATTAGAGTTAACATAGAATGCATACTTGGACCAAGGGCATTATTTCCTTCACAGACATTCAGCATTCCGACGCAAATGACAAGTATTTTGCGCGTACTGACCTTTGGGTTCGATTGGTAAAAGCGAATGCGGATTTTTGTTAAATTTGACTTAATGAGGCTTCAATTGCGCGAAAATACTTTTGGCGCAATTTTAAATATGCGTTCCATAATGGGTATTTTCACCCACACCAACGTAATACTCAGGGCAGATGCGTATTTCGGTCTTTCGAATTGGTTGCACGATGGACTGGGTTTTGAATTTTCAAATTCTGGTTAGTGATTCAAATGCGAGGAAAAGTTGGCGGGCGCTGGAAAATTCCAGCGCACGAGAGGGCGGTGCTGGCCTGGACAGCTTGAGAATTTTGATGCGCTGGCAATTGTGACTTTTTTTCTTTTCCTCGTCGCGTGCGCTAGTATTTTCTGGCGCTTTGATATTGAGCGCTTGAATATTCTAGCGCAGGTCAGGGAAGCGCTGGTTTATTCTGGCGTTTGGCTCCTGACTGCGAAAATTTGTTTCTGATTCGATAAGCATTGTTGACCTTAAACTAAACGTCTGGTTGATTAGTTTCACATAGCACATAAAAATCTACATTAAACTAGCAACGAGCATGATATCAAGTATAATTCGCATTTAGTTTATGCTAGTCTCTAAGGTTCAAAAGGCTTCGGTATCAAAGGGTACCAAACCTATCGCCAATTCCCCAACAGGCCCTTGTCACAGTAGTCAGGTTCATGGCGAATTTCATCAAGGCCTATCCGGTATGTGCTGGAGTGGCATATACCGTGAATGGACCTAAGAGATAAGCGGTTCGGTTTTGGTGGATGTGCTACATTGCGAATGCATCAAGTGTAAAACATCTAAAGCGCGTGCATTCCTGGGCTGATAGGTGTCCTTAGTCTGGACTACCGAGATAAAACATGCCTTTTCCCCTCTAGATGTGGCAAGCATATTAAGTAAATAGGAACTAAGTGTGGACGTTAGCCTCTTTTTACTAGTCTATAGGAGTCGCCATTCAGTTTAAGAAAACTGACAAAACCCGGTTATCGTGATATGCTTGGAGTGCAAACATATTTGACTCACAATGGCCATAGGTTCCCTTGTGATCCCTGATGTGGAAATCGGTAAACGTACATCCAGAGGAGTAGAGATTGAGAGTTCGGGGGACGTTTCTAATACGGGGAGTGGCCAACATTAGCCCACGCAACGCGCTCCTTACTAGTTCAATTGTGACGATGATGGGACATGCGTTATGCTACATTACTACTCTGGATTGATTTTAATGCACATATATTACTAAAGAGATGTCAAAACGCTGATTTAGATTTATTTAAGGTGCTTAACAATAAACCAATTTGTCCAAGAGTTATCTGATCTAGGTGTGAGAAATATGATAGATTAAAGTTGGCAGATTTATAAGGTGAGGAAAGCAATAACATATAGATTCAAGTTACTGCAAAGCGTAGGCTTTACTGCGGTTCTCAGGAACACCTACCACTTGACTTTACTAGCTTTCCGTTTGGCTTTAGATTTTTCGGATGACTGACTAACTGTGGGACGAGATTCTTCCAGAGTTTTGAGTATTTTAGGCTTTGGGATTGTGTTTAGGTTTCAGCAGCACTTAGACTATATTCAGGCTAACAGGTGGTCCTGTGGGCAGAGTCTGCTTACCGGTGTGTTAAATGCGGCAGACACACGAATACGGGACAGAGAAAAGCTTCGGTCAATACTCAAGCTTAAGGGTTTAGGGTTAGGACTGTCTGTTATTTTCCGGTTTTCAGAGGCCCTATTTAGAGTAAAATAGGCCAGAATAAGATAAATCTTCGAAATGGGAATTTTCCAACTAAGATCTGTGCAGCGCTAGAAAATTCCAGCGCTTGGATCAGAAGCGCTGGTTATTTCTAGCACTTGCATTTTGTGCGCCAGATTTGTTTTGGTGACAGCTGGATCAACTCTATATTGCGTGATTCGTGTAAGGAATAAACTGAAGCGCTGGAATATAACAGCGCTAGGGTTTTGAGCGCTGGAAAATAATGACGCTCAGATTGCCACCGCTGAAATTTTCCAGCGCTCGTGTTTTACTTCACTTTTCTAATCTTATCGGTTTTTTACCGAACCTTACTCACGTTTCTATCCTTAGGAGCACGAGTTGCGATGCAACTCTTAGCCCTTATCCAACGATAAATGGGAATGCGAATTAAACAATTAGATATTCTATATAATACGGTTACTATTCAGGGCAACGTTCAGGCATAGAAGTTACTGTATATAGTACCTTCTAAAAATGAAAATATGGTTTACGAGATATCAGTCAGTTATGGATCGTTCGTGGCATATTTTGGAAAGGTTAGTCAAGCGGTGTTTGGTTTCATCATCGAACACACTGTGTCGAGCCTAGGGACAACTTAGGCGTCTATAGCAGACCATGTTTAAATAAAAACCATGGTACTTTTGACCATATTTTACATTCAAATTTAATGGTACGCAGACCATATTTTCTATCCTATTTGGGCCATACTAGTCATTTTCCGCAACCTGCATAACAATATATTTACTATACCATTCACCCATTCATTTATCAATGAATGGCCCACTTAGCAAGTTAGCAGAAAAATGCATTACATAATAATTGCAACTACTAATTAAGGCTCAATAATCTGCCAATTAGTTGACCTTATTAGTTCTAATCAAGTTTATTAATCCTAACGTAACAAGGACCTAATAAAGAGTTTAACCATTCATGAATAAAAACTGCCACTCAAACCAAAAATTATATGCTTTACTAATTTTTAAACATAAAAATGTCTTTCCAAGTCTAATCGGAAACCACATATTTAATTAAAAATTTAAAGCTCATATATTTAATATTTTAAATCCCTTTTGATTATTTTAGTTGATTCAAATAAATTAGTAATAATTTATTCAAAGTTATAATTTTATTAAATAATTAGTATAAAATTAATTATAATAATTAAACTAATAAAATTTAATTCCGTGAAAAAATTACAAGCACGAAATTAAATTAAATTAAATTCGTCGCTTAATAAAAATTAAATCGAACGTTGGGCCAAGGAAAGGCCATGAGCACGAAGCCCACGCCTCACCAAGCCCTACGCGCACGACAAAACTACGCTGGAGCGCAGCAAATCAGCAAGTGATCGCTCGCTGGCCCGCGCTTGTCCATCGCCTAGGCCACTGCACGGCAGAAGGCCATGGGCTGTGTGCAATGCTGCAGCGCCCATGTGCTCGTGTGCACAAGGAAGCACGCCTGGCCGAGGCCATCGCCCACCTTGATGTTAGGCACACAAGCAGCAGGCACGCAAGGCAGCGCGCACAAGTGTGCATGCCCATCAATGCTTGCCTTGCCTCGTTCTCTCCTTTGCTCGTTCACTCGCACTTAACACACACGCACAGGTCATAGCCCATGTGCGTGTTTGTGCCATGCTCATTGCTATGGTACCACATGGGTGACGAGCTCCTTTTCTCGTCGTCGCATGCCCGTATCACTGCACCACCCCTTAAGGGTAACACTAGGCTTTCATTGCTTCGTGCATGCAATCTTGTGAACATTCATAAAATCAATATTTTAATATATAATAAATCGTAATAATTTCATAAAATTTTAGGCGATCAATCGAAAATTCATTAATTAAAATAATTTCCGTTATACTTTGGGGTTTAAAATTAGGTTTCATAGAATTTTAAAGATTCAAACTTTAACAAATTTTAGGTGGTGTTTTAGTCATAAGATCCCAATTAAATTACTAATTAATTATGAAAATCAAATCAAATTCCGAATTATTTGAATTCCAAGATATTAATTATAATTACAAATTAGGTAGCATAATTAAAGAAATTTTTAAAATTGTTAATCTTATGCAGTAGGTGTTTTATTAACTCAAGATTATTAAACAAGACTCGCAAATATTAATTTTTAATATCATTAAAATTATAATTATGCATCCGAAAAACTAAAACTTCCGAAATGTAATAGTTAGGCTTCGAATATGAGAATTCTGGGTTCGGCCAAAAAAATAGTAATTTTGTCAAAATTTTAAAACGCCGTTTACATGCGGATTTCACTATAAAATCATAAGATTCCGATCATTGTTGACAAAACTGCCGAAAATCCTTCGAACATATTAATTAATAATCGCATGAATTTGCAATTAGTTATACAAAATTAATTCACCCCTTTAATTCTTTGCAAATTTATAAGATTAATCCATATTAATTTAAATGATTATGCAATTAATTAGAGGCTCGTGATACCACTGTTAGGTTATGAACAGTTAGGCTCGCAATCCAATGTCATGCGGCAAAACCATAAATGGCAGAATCCAAATTAAATACCCATAATCATCTGGCATAATTTAGTGAACACACTTTGTGATGCTTAACTTCCCTAGCTGTTCCCGAACCGAACAAGAACAAATTAGAACGCCAAACGCCGTCCCTCCGTAGAAAGTCCACAACACGTTCTGATTCGCCTTAGGTTCAACCAACTAGGATTTAATCTTAGGTATTATTAATTTGGGATCTCACTTTTAATGTGATAGGCAAAGTATGAAAACTCGTGCGTATATTATGATCATAGATCACATATATATAGGAAGTAGGAAAACCCTAAGTTTCCATAACTTTGATAATAAAGTTTAGGAAACATTAGATTTTAGGAAACATGCACAAAATCTTTATTTTAAGTTTTAGGCAATTTTCTCAAATATACCAAAACCCAAAATAAACATTTAAGGCAACCGGTAGCTTGGTGCACAAGCTGCTTGCATAGCAAGCAAGCTTGGCACACAAGATGCCATGCATGTTAGCCTAAGCATCGGTCCAGCAGCGCTATCCCAGTAGCGCTGGCCAGCTTTCTTGCTACCATGCGCGCCTACCTTTGCTTGCTGGCACACAAGCCCAACTGCTTGGTGCTGCTGCCACGGCCCATCGAGCGGTGGGTCATCGTTCGTATGATAGCTCGTCGCTCGTTTCGTGCTTCTGATTCGTTTCTTTGATTCCAGAAAATATTTCCGATCCAAAAATATTTACGTTGCCGATAATATTTCCGATTCCCACAATATTTCCAATTTCGAAAATATTTCTGATTCCGGTAATATTTCTGTTTCCGGCAATAATTCCGATTCCGGCAATATTTCTATTTCCGATAATATTTTCGATATAAACCATATTTCCGTTTCTGGCAATATCTTCGACTTTGATAATATTTATTTTTCCATTATGAACCATATTTCCATTTCCGATAATATCTTCATTGCTGGCAAATATTTTTTCTTTGCCTTTTGACAGTTTGTTTAGCTCCCACTGAAACCAACATCCGTCATTTCCGAATATCCATATTTAGAGTATTTACTGAACATAATATTCACCTAAATACTTGATTTGTTCACGTACTATTTGTGTGACCCTACAGGTTCGGTCAAGAGTAAGTTGTGGCATTAATAACATTAATTCCACTTGAACTGAAGCGACCTCTAGCTAGGCATTCAGATCACTTGATTTCACTGGATAATTAACTTTCTTAATTAGTACTGAACCGCGTTTATTAGACTTAGCATTAAATACATTAAATGCAAACTTGGACCAAGGGCATTATTTCCTTCAGTCTCCCACTTGTCCTTAGGGACAAGTGTGCATTTCCTAATTCCTTTGTCGCTCGATGTCTGCTCATGAACATAAGGCAAGACTGGTCATCCTTATTACGTTCAGAGGTATTCCTTGGTGTCAGATTTCAACTAGTCAAATAAACAGATAATCATAGCCTATGATTCATTTGAGCACAGCCATGCATTTTACAGTTTCTAGCTCTCCGTGTGGCCTTTACACAAATTTTTTCATCTCTCCCCAATTGGTGGGAGGACAATCCCACTCTTGCGATCTTGAGGTTAGAATTCACTTGATAGGTGATTACTTGAGCATTGCCGTTATGGTTTCCTTTTACGGTGCGACTGTTGACAACGTCAAAGTAACTAGTTCTCAAACAATAAATCTCAAATCACTCAGGTATTGAGGATTAGTGTCTAATAAGATAATGAAATTTACTTATGACAGATTTTCATATCTTATAGTAAAGTTTTTTGGTCTTGTCCGATACTAGTCTTTTCAAGTAAGTATGTATGCAAATGATTTTGACATTGTCATGTCTTCATAGTTCAAGAAATAGAACTACTAGTCATCTTGCGTTCTAGTTGTCTAGCGTTTTCTATACGTCCACCTTTATAAAAAAAAACTTCCGACCAGGGACCATTTTCAACTTTTGACATTCAAGTTCACTTGATAGACATTTCTTAGTCACATGAATGGTCCTAACAGTCTATCTTCAATATATTGTCAAATTGAAAGGACTCATCATTTAACACTAAACCAAGATTAAATGGAATATGAAAAATTATTTCATATATGATAAATAATCAACCCGAGTGTTTTATAACCATGGGCCTCAAACCCATCTTTAAAACATTTAATGGAATTCAAAACTATGTTTGATTTCCAATGATACAATGTGAGTGTTTCTTCTCACTTGTTGCATAAGTTTAGTTATCATGCTTTGCCAATCATTATATCATTTTCAACGAATGTCTTTCGAGATAGGATGATAAGATCTTTTGAGTTTTATTATGTGATCTAGTCTTTCTTGCTTCAATAGTGGTTCTACGCATTTTGCAATGAAGAACCATCAAGTCAGCACACATGTGATCCACCCAAGTTCAGTGAAGAACTCTTTAACATAAATAGCTCAGTTTTATTGCTTCTTAGGCAATAAGTACTTTCACTTCAACTGTATAGGTTGCTAGCGACGTTTTGTTTGGATTTTCTTATCCTAGCAGTTCTTAGATATGTGGAAGACTTTCCACTTGTATATTAGAAAAAATAAATTAATGTTTAATTTCCCACGCAACAACTCATGGTCTTCAATCCATGTTGCTATTTCAAAGCACAATGCATTGTAGCTCGTCCTTGCCAATGGTTAACTCCAAAGAGATCTTGCTTGATCATTTGCCAGTGTTTATGCGTGTAGATTCAATATTTAGCATATCTTCATTTCCTTGAATCAAGAACTATTCCTATGTACCTTTTTGAAGGAAATATGTCCTTCACCCAAGGTGCATTAGTCTAATACCAAGGTTCAGATTAATTACGAACAATTAATTCAGTGAGATCAAATGATCGAAACAGCTAGCTGGAGCAATGCTCCCGATCATTGAGTTCTAATCTCTATTAGGATCATAGCTTATTCTTGACATAGCCTATAAGGTCACACCATTGGCATGTAACAGATCACCAGATTAAATGAATCGGAAATATAATTAATAGATTTTCGGGAATTTGTTCGGAAAAACATAAATATACGATATGACGTTGGATCGGAATCGTATATCGTATTTCCTATATTTGTAAGCTAGGCGTAACGAATAATTGTATCTTACGGCGATGCTTTGTCAAGTACTATCGATAATCAATAGCTGTAAGGCATTGGTCGCGAATACGAGAAGGCAAAGTTGCCGGCCTGACGAGCCAAGCGCGCAAGCGCGCAAGGCCCTTCGAGCGCAGCAGCTCCCAGCGTGGAGCAAGGACCATGGCCTGCGGCTGGGCGCGCGCGGGATAGCAGCAGCAGTAGCAGCGCACAACAGCGCGGCCCAAGGCCCACAAATGTGTGGATGCGTGTTACTCGTGGGCTTGTGCGGGTAAGCTGGTCGGCCTTGGCCTTTGTGCTTTGGCCGGCTGGTGTTATAACCTTAGGGTTATAACACCACCCCTCCCATTATGTTTTTCCAACATTCTAATTTACGTAATTCAGTTTAACCTAAATCAAAAGAGAAACCCTAATCTCTTTTGAGCCTCCGTTCAAATTATTCTTCCCTAAAACAAAAAATATCTTCAGTGACTTCTAAGCCATCGATCTCAAGACGGATCTGAACGTGTCGGTGAACCAAGTAGAGGAACAACATCTGGAGTTATTGTTCG
Source organism: Spinacia oleracea (assembly GCF_020520425.1). Taxonomy (NCBI): domain Eukaryota; kingdom Viridiplantae; phylum Streptophyta; class Magnoliopsida; order Caryophyllales; family Amaranthaceae; genus Spinacia; species Spinacia oleracea. Next base: position 69,647,504 of record NC_079491.1, on the reverse strand, counting down.
TGTTCGTGGTACGTTGAATCTGGAAAAACACGCTACAAACGTAAGTCTGCTTGATCTGTACTTTATACATGGTTCCTGGCTTTGGGGATTATTCTGTTGCGTTAATATGTTTTTAACTGTATTCCCCTACACTTTTCAAGTACCATATGATTTTCTTGATCTTAATCTAGTTGATCTTTACTTAGACCAATAGAGATCGGTATATGTTCGTCATGCCTAAAGCAATACGATATATTTTTGGCGATCCTCATATTATATCATATATGATAAATTCTTTTGTAGAATAATTCCCAATTGAATTCTATTCATGTAACTTTAGCTCATTCAATTTCGGTAGATAATGAATCAAGCTAAATTCTTTAATATAATATAGGTGAATAATCTTATTTAGATCCTTTGATGTTTGACTTCGTAAATGCTTATACATCATTCATTACTTAGATTTATTCACATGGGTCGAATATCTCCAATGGAGTCTTTCGTATTTGATTTAGTAAATTCCATTACTTAATCCAAAACAATATGCTAAGATCTTTGTTAATACTCCCTCCGTCGCAGATTAGTTGTTACACTTTCCTTTATCGTCCGTCCCAGATTAGTTGTTACACTTCTAAATTAGGAATGACCCCACAATTATTATATTGTCTCTCTCTTCCCACTACATTTTTTTGTCCTCACACCCTCTCTCATTCAATTAAAAAAATACCCCACTAACTCCTATCACATCTAATTTTTCAATAAAATAACAATTGATAACCAAACAACCACTTATCACCTAAAACTTTATGCAAAGGTAAGTGTAACAACTAATCTGGGACGGAGGGAGTAGATCTTAATACCCAGTATGTACTAAGTTTCGCGTTGGTCCATCATTGATAAATAATTTCAAATCTAAGTCATTAGCATTTGAATGTTATTTCACAATGGTGACATATGTGTGATACACATAGGACCGGTTGAGTTTTACGTGCTTCATTAAACTTCTTATATAAGATTCATGTATATTTTATGAAACTAAAATACTTATTATGGACCAAGGGCATTATTTCCTTCAATTCTTATTATGGGATCTAACCTTGAGGTTGTGAATTACACTAAAGATTTTTTGTCTACTAAGTTTGAAATGAAGGACTTAAGTGAAGCGGATGTGATCCTTGGTATCCGGTTGACCAAATCCAAGGGTGGGTTCTCAATGAGTCAATCTCATTATGTGGAGAAAATCTTGAAGAAGTTGAATTGCTATGATTTGGAGCCGTGTAAGACTCCTTTATGATGCAAGTGTAAAGCTTACAAATAATAAGGGTCCAAGCGTGTCTCAAGAGAAATATAGCAACGTAATAGGAAGTGTGATGTTTTTGGTGAATTTCACACGTCCCGACATTGCCTATGCTGTAAGTAGATTAAGTCGATATACTCATAGTCCTAGTAGAAAACATTGTAATGCGCTTCATCGTTTTTTTAGGTACCTAAGGGGTACCATGGAGGTATTTTTGCATTTTAATCGCTTTCCTAATGTTTTGGAAGGTTATTCTGATGCTAATTGGGTGTCCGATAATGATGAAGTTGTTTCCACTAGTGGTTATGTATTTATGTTGGGTGGAGGTGCTATTTCATGGAAGTCCGCAAAACAACCGTGTCTAGCTCGCTCCACCATGGAATCTGAATTCATTGTTCTTGAGTTGGCAGGTCAAGAAGCAGATTAACTAAGGAGTCTTCTTTCCGATATCCAATTGTAGGGGGAAAGATCTTCCCCGGTATCTTTGTGTTGTGACTCTCAAGCTGCGGATTGTGTGGTAATAATAGCAACTATAATGGTAAGAATAAACACATATGCGTTAGACATAGTTCGGTGAGGAAAATACTAAAAAATGGAGTGATTTCTTTAAACTATGTAAGGTTCGAAACAGATTTGGCGGATCCTTTGACAAAGGGTTTGACAAGGAACCAAGTTCTTGACTCGTCGAGGGGGATGGGGCTCAAGCCTATGAAGTGAATATGATTAGCATTACTAATGTTCCATCCCTATGGAGTTTTGTGTTTGTAATGTTTGTTGTAGGTAGAATTCGTTTGAATTTTTAATGGATTTATACTTACAGAGTAGGTGCTCTAGCTAAGCATTTGAGAAATTTACCGTTGTATTTTGTGTGGAGGTTGAGTTTGTTAAAACTCTTAATGAATCCGAAGAGATGTTTCGTGCTATTGAAAAGCACAAGGGATTCACCTACGTGGTTGTGAAGACTCGCCATCTTCTATGAAAACTTGGCTGGTTTCCTAAATCTTCTATGAGAACTAAGGTAAACGCATGGCTTAAAACACGTTCACTTTGTGGAGTTTACTAAATCTTTGCGGTGATGTATGTGTTGTGGGGGGCTTGACTTAAATCATGGAGTTTCAAGGTTAGTCCACTCTTTGATTAAAAGTTTAAAAGTTTCAAGGTTTGTCCACCCTTGGACTTGAAAGTCATTATTCCCCTTAACAAAGCATTTAGTTTCAATTTACATAAATGTGACACCGAATGTTATGTATTGATCTCTTCTTAAGCCCAAAAAATTTCCCCTTTCATTTGATATCTTTTCTTATCTTTAGGGGGGGATTGTTGGAATTTGAAGATGGAAAAGTGTACTGAAAACCTGTCGGGTTTCAAAAAATCGGCCGGTTTCGAGTGCAAGTGGAAAATCGGAGTTAAAAAGCCTTTTTTAAATTGCACCAAAAACCAGCCGGTTTCGGAAAACCAGCCGGTTTTGAGAACGGGCTAATTTATGAAGTTTTTTTATTGCGCTCGCGCCCAACTGGTTTTGAGAAACCGGTCTGACCGGTTTTGAGAACGCTTCTTTGGTTTTGTCCGATTTTTTATTATCTCTTTGGATTCCTCTTTTATCACAGCCTTTTAAATATGGTTTATGGACAATTATGATTATGATTATGGTGATTAAGTTGGTCCATTATTTCCCTTGATTATGGGGGTTATAAACCCTTCATTATCATGTGTTTAATTGGTTGTTCAATGTCATTGGATTCCTTTGAGTCCTTTGATTTCTTTGCGATGTTTTGTATTCTCCTTTAATCCTATAATACATGCTTCATTTCTTGAGTTGTTGACAGAAAAAATACTCTTATCTTCTCCTTTTCTTCTTCTATTTTGGGCATATGTTTAGTAACTCCATCTCACACCCAAGAGTGTCATTGTGTGTTGAGAGTTGTGTAAACCTTAGGGAACGAATCGGTGAATGCAATTTGTGCACCCTGGTTGCACCGAATCTCATTTTCAAGGCAGTGGTTGTTTACCACGGCACAACAAGTTCTGTATGTTCTACTTTCTTGTTCTTCATATTAGCCTTGAAAGCACTTAAAATACAACACATGCCTCATATTTACATTATTTTATATATTTTTTTAATTTCACTATTTATATTTGATTTGAAATATGTAAGGGGTATTATATAATGAAATTACATAACGGTTAGTGTTAGAAAAATAGCAGAAATAAGTTGAAAATGTCCCACATTGGTGGAAAACCAAGATAAATAAAAATATTCTCTATATAAAGAGCTAGAATAATAGGTAGAAAGGTAAAAACAAAATAAGCTTGACGTTCCACTCCCACATTTGTGACTTTGCGAGAAAATAAAAGTTATGCTTATGTTCTCTATATAAAGAGAATGATGGTACTTTAAGATTGAGAATACTCCGTATTAGTTAGTTTAAGATAATAGGAAGAACTGATTGAAAAGGTTAGGGGAGACATGTATATGTGCTTAAACAAAACATACAGAGTAATTATATTTGACTGGTTGAAAGCTCTTGCTCACCAAGAATTTTTACCGCATTTAGCTCGAGCACGATGGAAGTTGGTGAATCACAAAGTCTAGTTTAGAATCCACATTATAATACCAACGAATTAATTTTCTTTTGATAGTATACCAAAAGTTTAATGAATGCATGTGTTATAGAGTATAACCAGGGCACCTTGAGGCTTAATTGATCTATTTATTTTTATTTTTTTGGTATACCATCCGGTTAACCCTTAGGACTAATCCGGATTCGGGGCGAGTTCTGAGTGGATAGGTTCCATTCCCCTCCCAATTGTTGTTGCGGGGAATCGAACACGGGTCCTCCCTACCAAGTGCAGCCTCAATCACCACTGAACCAACAGTCAATTGGTCTAATTGATCTATTTATCTTATTTAATGTCTTCAAGGGAGTAGCATTTATAGTACTTACCTTTTATTCTTCACAGTTCGACCGATGTGGGACAAGTAAAAAGTATTATCTTTTCCTTTGCCTCTTATGCCCCCCTCTTGCTATGTAATATTGTAGGGCTTTAAGTGCACTATCACCAATGTGTGAAAAAACCCACTCACCACTCTCTTTCTACCACTTTCTTACTCCTCCACATCATTTTCCTCACAAACAATTTTTTTTTTTGTAAAACCCATCCCACCAATGTACTAAAAAAAACCACTCACCAATCTTATTTTTACTATTCACTATACCCACTACACTTTCTATCTCCCATATACTCCATCTATTTTATATTTATTTTATGTCCATTTAAATTAATAGCTTAATGATTTAAAACACTTAAGGTAAATAATTGTAAGTTAATTATTTTTTATATATTTTTATTTTCTTTAAAATTATATTTTTATAATTTGTATTCACTTTAATTTTTTATTCATGTAAATATATAATTAATCTACAAAATACAAAGGGACATAACTTAAATTGCATAATGTATTTTGGATAACTTGAATATTACAACAACCAAAACATATTCCATGATAGACGTAAAAATCATAAAACCAAATTAAAGTACGTTTCACACATCATTAAACCAAATTCACTGTTAAAAAACACAAGCATCATAATGACAAATCTTCACTCGACACAAAAGTTTAATGATTATTGGGTCCATATTTTTTCCAATTATGTTCGATTAAATCATCTTTCAGAGACTGGTGAGTTTGACTGTTACGCATTGTTACTCTTCTCCCCAAGTAATCGTTAATGTTGACTGGACGACCAGCTTGGAACTCGAAAGGTTCACCATTATTCACCGTTGCGCTGGAGCTCGAAAGGTCTTGTTCATAGTACCTTCTTAACACATCAGCTCGGATATACATGTCTCGTTCATCCTCAACTATAATGTTGTGCATGATGAGACAAGCCTTCATTGTGTCAGATAATATATCTTCATCGTAAGCAAGAGAAGGTTGTCGTATAATGGAAAACCTCGCTTGTAAAACTCCAAACGCACGTTCAACATCCTTCCGAACATGTGCTTGTCTATCAGCAAATAGCTTATGCTTTTGAAGTTGAGGACGAGTAAATCCTTGGATAAACGTAGCCCAATTCGGATAAAATACCATCTGTTAGGTAATACCCCATGTTGTATTCATTTCCATTCACCTTAAAAATTATAGGAGGTGTTGTACCTTGCAAAGCATCATCAAACACAAGTGAACGATAAAGAACATTAAGGTCACTGCATGAACCAAGGATACCAAAAAATGAATGCCAAATCCATAGATCTTGATCCGCAACAGCTTCAAGAATGAGGCTAGCATTCCCGCTACGCCACTGGTATTGACCTTTCCAGGCGTTAGGGCAGTTCTTCCACTCCCAGTGCATACAATCAATACTTTCGATCATGCCAGGAAATCCGCGCATTTCATTTTGATAAAGGATCCTTCTTAAGTCTTCATCTGTAGGACTTCTTAGGTACTCCTCTGCAAAATGCTTGATCACCCCTTGAGTGAAATGCAATTATGATTTTCTTGAAGTTGTTTGACCCATTCGTACATATTCATCAACCCCATCCGGAGCCAGACCATACGCAAGTATTCTGATAGTTGCAGTGCATTTTTGCAACCCTGATAACCCTAGCTTGCCAGCAGCATTTCCTCTCTGCTGCATGAAAGTATCGTTTTCAACCACTTTGTTCATGATTCCACAAAATAATGGTCTTCTCATTCGAAACCTTCGACGAAACTGCTTCTCTAAATACACTGGATTAACCGCAAAGTAATCGTTAAACAACCGGTTATGCCCTTATTCACGGTTTCTATCCGCTAGAATACGAATTTCACCATCATTCACAGTTTGACGTCTAGGACCTCGAGGGGAAAATGTGTTTGGTAAATGATGAGTGACGATTTCGTCAATCATTTGATCAATTTCTTGGTTTTGATCTTCTTCAAAAGATTCTGAGCTTGAACTATTTCGAAACAACATTTTTTAAATGAGATTGATTGAGAGAATGAGAAGTAGGTGTGAGGATGAGAATGACTTTGATAATGAGTATGTATTGAAAGAGGATGGTTGATAAGTATCTTGATTTCATGATATGATTTTATTGGATGTTATTAGATTTTCTAGGATTTTCGATTTGTTGATAAGGTTATCTGGATTTCGTGAAAAGATTTTATTAGATTTTCTATGATTTTCTAAGATTTTCGATTTGTTGATAAGCTTACCTGGATTTCGGATAAGATATTTTTGGATTTTCGTAGATTTTCTAGGATTTTCTATTTGTTGATAAGGTTATCTGGATTTCGTGATAAGATTTTATTAGATTTTCTAAGATTTTCTAAGATTTTCGATTTGTTGATAAGGGTACCTGGATTTCGGATAAGATATTTTTGGATTTTCGTAGATTTTCTAGGATTTTCGATTTGTTGATAAGGTTATCTGGAATTCGTGATAAGATTTTATTAGATTTTGTAAGATTTTCTAAGATTTTTGATTTGTTGATAAGGTTACCTGGATTTCGGATAAGATATTTTTGGATTTTCTAGGATTTTCGATTTGTTGATAAGGTTATATGGAATTCGTGATAAAATTGACTATGACAAAAATAATAACTAATAACTAAAATATAGTACTTCAAGGAAATAAATATATTACATACCACACAATAATACAAGGTTAAAGCCTTAACTAATACAAGTTTAATTAAAGACACAACACGAACTAATACGAGCTTATTGAAAATTAACTAACACAAGTTTACGACTTAAAATCTGAACACACCAAATAAATTATAAATTAAACTGAACTAATTAGCACCACCATAAAGCTCCAGAATCAATCTTTCCTTGGTTTGTTCTTCAAATGCAGTTAAATCTCCCTTCGACATCAATATTTTCAAGAACTCATTTTTCATCTTCATCGGTTCCATCTCGAGCCTCTTTCTTTCAATTTAAGCATTTGCCTCATGTAGGGGGGTATTTTTCCCGTTTCCTACAAGGGGGGGTTTTGTAGGCCGGCCGGCTCGTTTAGAGAACCGTTTGAACTTTTGCACCTCGAAGGAGTCGCCACCAAACTTTATTTTAGGTCTTGTTTGGAAAGACCGCAAATGACTCTATTTTTGGATAAGGCCTTGAATCCTTGAAACGGATGGGTGAGATCCGGGCTCGGGAACGGAAATGCTTATTCGGCGAGCTTTAGAAATATTCAAGTACGTTGGCACACCATTAGTTCGAAAATAAACCCTAAGATTAGACTATGTGGGTTTGAATTTTAGAGCAAAATAGAATTTCTAATTGTGTGGTGGTCACTTGGCTTTAAAGATTGATTTAAGGAACCTAAGGCCGGTTTGTCCAAAAATATCTTCGTTAAGCGTGATGTAACCTTTGTATTTTGTTGTATTTAGCATGTTGGTGATGAAAGCGATAAAGCACATAAAGCAACATCACAATACTAAATAAAGTGCGGAATTAGTAAATACAAGACCCCCTAGAAAAGGACTAGGGAGTAGGTCCACATTGCCTAGAAATGGACTAGGCAAGTAAAGGTGCGGAATTGAAATTGCGAAATTGAAATTGCGGTATTGAAATTGCGGTATTGAAAGTGCGATATTGGAAGTGCGATATTGAAAGGTGCGATATTGAAATTGCAATATTGAAAGGTGCATAATTGAAATTTGTACTTGGGCACATGAGATTCGAACGCCAAGCGGCTCCTTAAAAATAAGTGCGCCCGACACGAATTCAAAGCCAATAATCTCAACTTGGGAGAGGTTGCTCAACCCAAATATCCTAGATTTTGCATATTAAACTTGAAATTGAAAGCTTGAATATTGGAATGTTTAAACTTGAAATGATTGAAATTTGAACTTGAAATGATTGAAATTGGAACTTGAAATGATCCTAGTTTAGGGAAATAGCTATGAATAACCCTAAACATGGCATGATCTTTGAAATTTGAAGACTTGAACTTGTATATTGAAAATGGAGTTTTGAATCTCAAAGACTAAACCTTTAAATGCTAAAAGGTGTTTATCTTTGATTACCCCATGTTTGATGGTGATTCTAGCCCAAGAGATGATTGTAAACAACTTTGGACATCCTTGAATCTTTGAAAATTGTATTTTGTGTTTTGAAAAAGTTTGTATTTTTGGAAAACATGTGTGATTGTTGCAAGTGGTGTTTTTTATTGATTAAAAAACACCAACTTGCTAATCATTTGGAAATCAAAGCAACATAGTATATTAGAATGGGATTCGGATTTACCTAGTTAGATTTAGGCAAGAGCTCCCAATTGCTTTGGATTTTAGGAATTTTGTATGTATTTTTGAGGAGTTTTGAGTTGTATTTTGAGACGTAATGTCGAAATTACGATGTTGTATTGTTGTGCTCCCCCTTTTTCGATGGAAATGAGGGGTATTTATAGGAGGGAATGGTGCAAAACGCCAGCACACGCCAGCGCCTGGCGCCAGGCCAGCGCTGCGCGCTGCTAACGTGGCTTGAATGCCGCCAAAGCAAGGACGGGGAATCGTCCTTGTTTCGTCTTGTAGTGTTGTACCCGTTGTACGAATTGTACTAGGTTTGGCGTCTTGTATTTTCTTGGAGGTTAAGGAATTGTTTAGCGTCTAAAAATAAGCCTTTCTCGGGTTTTTAAATTCCGGTTTTACGGGACGGGGCCCGGCATGCCCGGTTTTGTGGGTCGGCGCCCGAATTTGACTTGCCTTATATGATTTTGAGTGGAAAAGGCCTAGTAAAACCAATGGGATGGTATAATAATTGAGATTGAACTTGGATTTTGAAATTGGATTTTGGAAGTTGTATTTTGTACCGAGTTCCGGGAGGGGAACGACCTCGGGGTTTGGATTTTGGACCTTGGATTTTGGAGGTGTCCTTAGCAATTGGGATTTCCGCCCGGAGTTACTCCAATTACCTAGCAAAGATAATGGTATCGTCATCATCCCAAAGGGGAGACACAAATTAGGTCATTGCAACTAAGCAAATGCAAGGGAATGTTGTTAACTTAACTTAATCGTTGGTAAATGAAACTGAGAATAGAAAGTATATGTTTTGATTAATTTATGTTTTGGGTTTATCTGTTGAAAGACGAGTCCATGAGAATTGTTTGGATGTCATAAACTGATAATTTTCAACTGCTAACAAATTTGGCCCTTTTTTATGGGGCAACAATCAACTTGGGTGTTTCCAACTAAACAATTGCCCCACTCAGAAAAAGGAATGAGCTTTGAATGGTCCTAATTGGTAATTTCACCATGTACTTGGACGATTTCACCATAATTACTCCATGAATGTCCCTTCTGTTTTTTGCTTTAGCATAAATGCCATAAGGCGCTTATGGCCATATGGGATGTTGATTGGTGTCTACTGTGTTTGTGAAATGGCATATAGAACCAGTTTTAAGGACTGCATGAAGTTGACTTCTTTTTTCTTTTGTTTTGCAAAAATCTTAGCTTGTTGTATATCATAGGTTGCTATTGTAAACTTATTTGGTTAACAAGTTCATTCCTGTTTTTTAAGGTTTATCTTTTGTCATTCATGTTGAGCTTCTTTTTTCTTAAATATTTGGATTTTATTCATTGATATTGAATTCTTATTAAAATGTTATACTTGATTTGTTTGTTATGCAGGATGGTGCATATAGTCAAGAAATACGAGCTACTTTAAATGTGGAGATTTATAGGGCACATAAATATTAGACAGGTTTTAAGAAATAAAGCTATCGCATAGGAATTATTGCAGGATTATTTAATTTTAATGGACGTAGTTTTAGAACGTTTTTTGAACCATTCAGACAATTGTAATAGATATTATTATTCTTATGAATTTACAAATATTTAACTTATTTGTTATGAAAATCTTATTATATGTAGTTCACATTTATTACAGGTATATGGATAACTAAATCCATTGAGAATATAGCTATAGATCAATTGAAAACTTTGTATTACAGGTATATGGATAACTAAATCCATTTGAGAATGTAGCTATAGATCAATTGAAAGCTTTGTATTACAGGTATATGGATAAATAAATCCATTTGAGAATGTAGCTATAGATAAATTGAAAGCATATAAACTCAATTTAAAGCGTTGCCATAAGCTCATTTGAAACCGTTGCTGTAAGCTCAATTGAAAGTGTTGCCATAAGCTCAATTGAAAGTGTTGCCATAAGCTTAATTGAAAGCGTTACCATAAGCTCGATTGAAAGTGTTGCTATAACTAAAACTAAAAGTGTTGCCATAACTCGATAGAAAATGTTGCTATAGGTACAATTAGATGTGTTACCATAAGTGTAAGAAAGTGTTGCTTTAGTTTTAAACTCCAACCAACAACCAACTAATAAGTGTTGCCTTAAGTTAGCAAAAACTGTTGCCTTAAACGTGTAAATGTTTCCTTAAGTTGTTGAATAACTGTTGCCTTAGGTTAAAAGTGTTGCCTATAAAAATCGTTGCCATAGTTAATTATGGCAACGGTTCATTATAACTGTTGCCTAAATCCGGGAAATTGTTGCCATAAACTTATAGCAACGCCCCCTATTGGTAAGGGTTTTTAAACCGTTGCTATAGGCATATTGCAACGGTTAATTGATCTATGGTAATTGTTTATTGCCGTTGCTATAAGCCTATTTTGTAGTAGTGACCTTGTGTGGGCCAGTATAGGATATCCCCCAGTTTAGAATTTGGACACTTTGTATGCTGCTTGATTTAGTATGCCTCGTCACACTCGGAGAAAGCTCGCTGAATCATCTGTGGTTCAAGCTGCTGAGGAAGACGCTTCGGATGATGAAGCGGCTGCAATAAATGCGCCAGGTGGGGGTATGGTTCCCCGAGATGCGCCTGTTTTCCCTGGTGCTGGTTGGACCCCTTCCGACCTGGTGTTTCGGCCGGATAGGCACTTGTCTCAGCGGCCTCGCGCTGGCATGGTGAGTCTTGTACTGTGTTTTGGGTTTGTACTTTGTAATTGTATAGGTTTTGAGCTAACTCGTTCACCTGTAGGCCGATGGAAAGCCGTTCCGTACTTACTGGTCCTTGGTGGAGGTTAAGAGGGCTTTTAAAGCTCTTCGTGCTGATGAGGAGGCTATGGAGATTTGGTCGCAGATGGGCCTGGCCGATTTCTGGCGCACCATGGCAAGTTCTCCGAGGAGAACGGGGATTAAAAACCGTTTGTGGGCTTTGTTAGAGCGGTGGTGGGATACCACCAATACTTTCCCCATGGCATGGGGAGAGATCACTGTTACCCCTCTTGAGTTTGCTATGATTATAGGTCTTCCTTTTTCTGAGAGGAATGTGACCTTTGATTCTGAGCTGACGTGGCGCTCGGCCATTGCCAGGGACTTGCTCGGCCCTGTTGTTGATTTGTCAGAGGACGACTCTTACGCTTCTGTGACGGTGCTTGTGGATGCTATATGTGGTGAGGGTGTGTCCACGGAGCAGAGGGTTAGGCTCTTCCTCATTGTCTTGGTTAGCAGAGTGATTGCCCCGAGTAGGAACAGTCGGGTGCATATTAGCTTCTTGTCTGCTCTGAGGGACTTGAGAGCTGTCTCGAGTTATAATTGGGGTGGTTTGGCATACAGCCACCTTTTGTACGAGATGAAGCGGGCCTCCCGGACTGCACTGGGGAATGACCCGAGCATGACTGTTCTGTGGAGCGTGCTGGAGGTATTTGAGACTCCTTGTACTTTGTACTTTGTACTTGTATGTTTGTATTTTGAACTTGATTGATGTTTTGTTTGTTCCTTGAAAGATTTGGATCTATGAGCACTTTCCGACTTTGGCGCCGGAGCGTACTAGAGATGCGGCTTACCTGTATGCTGCCTCTTGGATAGGAGCGGTGCGCGTTGGTGCGTCTTTGGCGGCTTCTCGCAGGGCTTGGAGAATTCTATCTGCTGAAGATGTAATATTTTGTACTGCTTTGTTTTCTTGTATTTGTATTTGTACTGTTGCCTGAGTTGTTTGTTTTGCAGGTGGTATGGCGTCCTTTTGCCAACGCGGTTGTACCTACCTCAGCTGCTCGTGCCCATTTCCAGTCCGGGCGGCGAGTTTTTCTTCCAGGGGTGTACCGCCATGTGTGGTATCTGGGGGAGCGGGTGTCCCTTCAACATCATCCGGGGGATAGGCTTGTTGAAGGAAATAATGCCCTTGGTCCAAGTATGCATTCTATGTTAAGTCTAATAAATGCGGTTCAGTATTAATTAACAAGTTAATAATTCAGTGAGATCAAGTGAGCTGAATGCCTAGCTAGAGGCCGCTTCAGTTCAAGTGGAATTAATGATATTAATCCACAGCTTACTCTTGACTGAACCCGTAGGGTCACACAAATAGTACGTAAACGGATCAAGTATTTAATGGCATTAGATACTCCATCTATGGATATTCGGAATCGAAGGATCTTGGTTTCAGTGGGAGCTGAGATCGTCACAGGCAAGAAATGAATACTCCGGAAACAATGATATTGCCGGAAACGGAAATATGGATCGTATCGGAAATATAAATATTATCCAAGTCGTAGATGTTGCCGGAAACGGAAACATGGTACGTATCGGAAAATATTATCGGAAATGGAAATATTACCAGAATCGGAAATATTGCCGGAAACGGAAATATTGTCAGAATCGGAAATATTATCGGAATCGGAAAATAATTCCGGAAACGGAAATATTAAATATTTGTTCGAAACGGAAATTGATTCCGGAATCGGAAATATTAAATATTGTTCGTATCGGAAATGAATCCCGGAACCGGGAATTTAATCGGAAGCGTATCGTACGAATTAGCATCGGACGAGGCCTGCCGGACGAAGGCCCAGCACGAAGTCGGGCCATCGCCCAGCAAGCCAAACGCGCGCCCAGCCAAACGCGCGCCCAGCCAAGGCAGCGCCCAGGCCCACCGCAAGGCAGGCCCAGCTCGCGCCAAGGCCATGGCCTCGCTGCGTGGGCTGCTGCTCGCACGCACACGCATGGGCGGCCCATCGTGGCTGCCGTGTGTGTGTGAGTTTGTGTTCATGCACGATTCCTAAAACTATTAGAATTAGTATATGATTAAAATCCTATTCCTAAGAGGATAAATTAATTAATTAGAGTTCTTATAGGATTCTAAGTTTAATTAATTCGTATCCTACTAGGATTCCAATTCCCTTTCCATAACTCTATAAATACGTGCCTAGGGTCACATATTTTCAGAGATTAATTCAAGTATTCAAAGTGAGTTTTGAGAGAAAAATTCAGCCATATTTCTTACCTAAGAGTGCCGAAAATTCTAGTACCTTAAGGGCGATTCTAGTTGGTCAATCTTAAGGCGGATTCGGACGTGCTGTGGACTATCTACAGAGGGACGACACTTGGAGTCCTAAAAGACTTGTTCTTGTTCGGTTCGGGCGCAGCTAGGGAAGGCACGCAACAAAGAGTATGCATCTAAATTATGCTATATGATTATGTGTAAATAATATGTATTCCTGGCTTAATGGTTGTTTCCGCATGATTTATGTATTATCATATGTATCATAACCTAACAGTGGTATCACGAGCCCCTTATTATTTTCATAATCTAAATTGCATGAACATGGTTAAATATTACAAATTTGCATGAATTAAAAGGGGTGATTAATTTTCGTAATTGTTAATTAATTGCAAATTGCGTTTATTTAATTATACGTACGCAGTTTTTCGGCAGTTTCTTCGTTACTCATCCAAATCGAGTGATTTTTGTGTCAATTCCGCATGTAAAAGGCATTCTAAAATTTTGACAAAAATATTCTTTTTCGGCCGATCCCAGATTTCTCAAATTCGAAGCCTAACTATGACTTTTCGAAGGTTTTAGTTTTTCGAATGCAAAATTTCGTAAATTTAAGATGTTAAATTAAATATTTGCGATTCTTGTTGATAAATCTTGAATTTTTGATTGACCTACTGTATATGTTTAACAAGTTTGAATGCCTAGCCTTGTTAATTATGCAATCTAATTTGTAATTATGATTAATTTGTTGAAAATTAGAATAATTTAGAATTAATTTGATTTTCATAATTAATTATAATTTAATTAGAAACCTATGATTAAAAACCACCATAAAAATTGTAAATTTATGATAAATTTTAAATTTTATGACCTAGGCTTAAGTCCATGACAATCGGATATCAATTGAATAATAAATTTTCGATTTTTTCGCCCTAAAATTATGAAATTAATGTTATTTATTAATTTGGCATTAATTTTAAATATAAATTTTAAATTTTTTATGCGATTCGTTCATATAACTTGCACGCACAAAGCAATGGACGCTTCGTGTTACCCTTAAGGGGTGTTGTATAGTGCGGGCATGCGACGACGAGCAAGGGAGCTCGTCGCCCGTGCGGCACGAATGCAATGAGCAAGGCATGGTGCACGAGCACAAGGCAGCAGCCCTGCCTTGTGTCGTGGGCCACCAACTATGGACGTATGGGCATGGGCGAAAGGCAAGCCATGGCAGTCGCGTGTGGGCAGCAAGCGAGCTGCGCCACAACGCGCACTGCCTCGCGCAAGCGCGCGCAGCCTCGCGCGCAGCGAGCGCAAGCTCGCATGCCACGAGCGCTGCGCCCAGCGTTGAACGCGCGCAATTGCTCGCGCACAGCGAGCGATGGCTCGCGCGCACATCGAGCGATGGCTCACGCGCACAGCGAGCAATGGCTCGCGCGCACAGCGAGCGATGGAGCGCGCGCAGCGTGCGCTGGCGAGCGCGCACAGCGAGCGATGGCTCGCGTGCGTCGAGCGCTGGCGCGCGCAGCAAGCACCACAGCGTGCGATGGCTTGCGATGGAGATGCAGCAGCTATGCGACGAGCGCATGGGCTGCGTGCACATGGCCAGCGATGGCTGTGTGCGTGCGGCCCATGGGCGTGCAATGCGTAGGGTGTTTGCGTTGCGATTAGATCGTTTTGAATCTTTAATTTGAAAATTTTCAGTTTACGTAATTTTAATTAATTTTAAAATTAATAATTTAAATTATTTTCTTGGATTTTAATTTTGAATATTGTAATTATAATAAATTTTATTTATTCTAATTATTTTACTAAAATTAAAATCATGAATTAATTTAAATACGACTGAAATTAAATTAAACTTTTTGGATTCAATTATAAATTTATATGAGCTTTAAATTTTAATTAAATTTGTATGTTTCCGGTTAGACTAGAAATACATTTTTATGTTTAAAATTAGTAAAGCATATGAATTTATTGGTTTAAGTGGGAGCCCTTTTTAGTCATAAACTCTTGATTAGGTCTACAAATCCTTAAGGTTAAAACAACTTGATTAGAATTAATAAGGACTGAATAATTGGTAGATTATTGGTGCCCTTGATTAATTGCTGCAAATGTTTACGTGATGCATAATGTGTTTTACTAACCAGCTATGTGGGCCATTCATGATAATGAATGGGTGAATGGTATATATTGTATATGTACTGTTTTGCAGGTTATGAAGTGACTAGTATGGCCCAAATAGGATAGAAAATATGGTCTGCGTACCATTAATTTGAATGTAATTGGTCTAAAGTACCAAAGTTATTTTTCAATTCAAATATGGTCTGCGTACCATCAAATAGTTGTAATTAGTTATAGCTTATCCTATTTGAAGAAAATGGTGCCTCCCACGGAGATTTTCAAGACGGACTTTGAAGTCAAAGCTTCAAGATGAAGTCGGGCCATACTAGATCACATTTATCTTATGCATGCTTTAAGTTATTTATTGCTTTAAATATGTCTTAATTATGCATGAGATTATGGCTTGATTATGTTGCATGATTAAGGATTTTAGTTCACTTAAAATCTAACCAACATAGTAAGAGCCTTAAGTTCCAAACTTAAAAATTGAGTTAAAAGGTGCCATGCCAAAATATACACTTGCTTGGATATCCTTTACATCAATCTAGTAACAGTTTTCGCTCAGCGAGGTGTTACTTATTGGTCCTAAAGGGGCAAGGTACACAAATAATTGTGAGTACATGTTAGTTTTGGTGAAACTCAACGATATAGGTAAGGAGTCCTTTTATGTCGTGGCAAAATCGATAGGTTTACCTAATAAGTTCTTAGACGTACCTATCAACCAAGAATAGTTTCTAGACTATTAGCAAAAGGCTTTTGCTTACCTAAGATGTTCTAGGATTAAGTCGACAAACTGTGCTTAGTTCTTCAATGATTTTAGGATCTTGGAATCATTTTATTCACACCTGCCGGAACAAATAACTTGAATAAAATGCTTAATAAACATTGAATTATGCATGTATGCTAGAATTTAAGTTTATTAAGAGAAACTGTGAATGGTTATTTGTTTGTTTATTCTTTTCAATTGTAGTTTTTAATATGGCAAACAACAATTCATTCAACATTCGATCAATTCTCGAAAAGGAGAAGTTGAACGGGAAAAACTTCCTTGACTGGCAAAGGAACTTGCAAATAGTTCTTATGCAGGAAGAAAATGAGTATGTCCTAGATGAGGCAATGCCCGAAGCCGCAGGCGACGGGGTCACTCAGGCAGCCCTCAATCGTTGGATTGATGCCAACAAGGATGTGAAATGTCTAATGCTCGCCACCATGAGTGCGGATCTGCAGAAAACGTTCATCAACTCAGATGCTTTCACAATCATCAGTGAGTTGAAGAACATGTTCCAAGATCTGGCTCGAGTCGAAAGATTCGAGACTCATAGGCAAATTCTTGAGACCAAGCTTAAGAAAGGCGAGCCCGTAAGTCCACATATTCTCAAAGTGATTGGACTCATTGAGAATATGAGTCGGCTGGATCAGCAATTTTCTCAGGAAATGGCTATAGACACCATCCTCCATTCTCTTCATAGCGGGTATGATCAGTTCAAACTGAACTACAGTATGAATAGTCTGGACAAAACGCTCACTGAGCTTCACGGTATGCTGAAGACCGCTGAAAAGACGCTCAAAAGTGATAAGAAGGATGTGCTTATGGTGCGTGGGGGCAAGTTCAAGAAATCTGGAAAGAAGAGGAATGCTAAGAAAGGTGGCAACAAGGCCAGCCCAACTAAGCAAACTGGCGCCAAATCTGTAAAGAGGAAGGTCAGTCAACCACTTCTGAATCCGAATGCTTCTACTGCAAGAAGAAGGGGCATTGGAAGAGAGATTGCTTGAAGCTAAAGGAAGATCAGAAGAACGGAACAGTCGTTCCATCTTCAGGTATTTTCGTTATAGACTGTATACTTGCTAATTCAACTTCTTGGGTATTTGATACAGGTTGTGGCTCACACTTATGTTCCAATCCACAGGGACTAAGAAGAAGTAGAAAGTTAAGCAAGGGTGAAGTCGACCTACGAGTGGGAAATGGAGCACGGATTGCTGCATTAGGTGTAGGAACTTACTATTTGTCGTTGCCCTCCGGGCTAGTTTTGGAACTGGAAGAATGTTTCCATGTTCCAAGTCTTACTAAAAACATCATTTCAGTTTCTTGCTTAGATACTAAGGGATTTACCTTTTTAATAAAAGACAATAGTTGTTCGTTTTATTTTAAAGAGATGTTTTATGGATCTGCTAGATTAGTCAATGGACTTTATTTATTAGATCACGACAAACAAGTATATAACATAAATACCAAAAAGGCCAAAAAGGATGATTCAGATCTCACCTATCTGTGGCATTGTCGATTAGGCCATATAAACTTGAAACGCTTAGAAAGACTTCAAAAGGAAGGAATTCTAGAACCATTTGACTTAGAGGATTATGGTAAATGCGAATCATGTTTACTTGGCAAAATGACAAAGCAACCTTTCTCTAAAGTTGGAGAAAGAGCAAATGAACTATTGGGTTTAATCCATACAGATGTATGTGGACCAATGAGTACAAATGCTAGAGGTGGTTTCAGCTACTTTATCACTTTCACTGATGACTTCAGTAGGTATGGTTATGTCTACCTAATGAAGCATAAGTCTGAATCCTTTGACAAATTCAAGGAATTTCAGAGTGAAGTAGAGAATCAATTAGGCAAGAAGATTAAGGCACTGCGGTCTGATAGACGCGGTGAATATCTGAGCTATGAATTTGATGACCATCTGAAAGAATGTGGAATTCTATGAGAATTGACTCCTCCTGGAACACCACAATGGAACGGTGTGTCGGAACGGAGGAACAGAACCTTGCTAGACATGGTCAGGTCAATGATGGGTCAGGCCGAACTTCCATTAGAATTTTGGGGACATGCACTAAATACAACTGCACTCACTATAAATAGAGCTCCGTCTAAAGCTGTCGAAAAGACTCCATACGAATTATGGTTTGGAAAGCCTCCAAATGTGTCTTTTCTTAAGATTTGGGGATGTGAAGTATACGTCAAACGATTAATTTCAGACAAACTTCATCCAAAATCTGACAAATGTATCCTTGTGGGCTATCCAAAGGAAACAAATGGGTATTACTTCTACAATACATCTGAGAACAAAGTGTTTGTTGCTCGAGATGGTGTCTTTTTGGAGAAAGATCACATTTCCAAAATGACAAGTGGGAGAAAAGTAGACCTCGAAGAAATTCGAGTCGAACAACAAACTCTAGAGAATGCTCAAGATGACATTCAGGATGAAACTCAGAGATCTTTAGAAGAATCTGGTGAGAATCATGGTCAATCTAGAAATGTTACCCCGCGTAGATCGCAAAGATATAGATCTCAACCGGAAAGGTACTTAGGTATTTTGACGAACGAGAGCTATGACGTTCTATTACTTGAAAGTGATAAACCTGCGACTTACAAACAAGCTATGACGAGCCCTAGCTCCAAGCAATGGCAAGAAGCCATGCAATCTGAATTAGACTCCATGTCTGAAAACCAAGTATGGGATTTGGTCGATTTGCCAGATGGCTACCAAGCCATTGGAAGCAAATGGGTTTTCAAACTGAAAAAGGACAAGGATGGGAAACTTGAAGTTTTCAAAGCTAGATTGGTTGCAAAAGGTTACAGGCAAGTCCACGGTGTGGATTACGATGAAACCTTTTCACCAGTTGCAATGCTAAAGTCTATTCGGATAATGTTAGCAATCGCTGCATATTACGATTACGAAATATGGCAGATGGATGTCAAAACTGCTTTCTTAAACGGCGTTTTAACAGAAACTGTGTTTATGACACAACCTGAAGGTTTTGAGGATCCAAAGAATGCTAAAAAGGTATGCAAGCTAAAGAAGTCAATCTACGGATTGAAGCAGGCATCCAGGAGCTGGAATATACGTTTTGATGAAGCAGTCAGTGACTTTGGTTTCATCAAGAACGCAGACGAATCTTGTGTATACAAGAAGGTCAGTGGGAGCAAATTTGCTTTCCTAGTATTATATGTCGACGACATATTACTTATCGGAAATGACATTCCTATGTTGAACTCTGTCAAGATTTGGCTTGGGAAATGTTTTTCGATGAAGGATCTAGGAGAAGCACAGTACATATTGGGCATCAAGATTTACAGAGATAGATCTAAAAGGATGATTGGACTTAGTCAAAGCACTTATATCAATAATGTGCTTGATAGGTTCAAGATGGCGGACTCCAAGCGAGGCTACCTACCCATGTCTCATGGAATGACTCTAAGCAAGACTCAGTGCCCAAAAACACTTGATGAGCGTAGACGAATGAATGGGATTCCATATGCATCATTGATTGGTTCAATAATGTATGCTATGATATGTACACGCCCGGATGTTGCGTACGCACTCAGTGCTACGAGCAGATACCAGTCAGACCCAGGAGAGGCACATTGGACTGCTGCCAAGAACATTCTGAAGTACCTGAAAAGGCACAAAGATGACTTCCTGGTCTATGGTTGAGATGATGAATTAATTGTTAAAGGCTATACGGACGCAAGTTTCCAAACCGACAAAGATGATTTCAGATCACAGTCTGGGTTTGTCTTCTGCCTCAACGGAGGAGCAGTAAGCTGGAAAAGTGCTAAGCAAAGCACCATTGCGGATTCTACAACTGAAGCGGAGTACATTGCTGCACATGAAGCAGCAAAGGAAGCTATATGGCTAAGGAAGTTCATAGGTGAACTTGGTGTAGTCCCCTCCATTAAAGGACCAATAGCCCTGTATTGTGACAATAACGAAGCTATTGCACAGGCAAAAGAGCCTAGACACCACCAGAGAGTCAAGCATGTACTTCGTAGATTTCACCTTCTACTAGAGTTCGTTGAAAGAAAAGAAGTCGAGATAAGCAAAATTGGAACTGATGACAACATATCAGATCCATTAACTAAACCTCTGCCGCAGGCGAAGCACAACTCGCACACTGCAGCTATGGGAATCAAGCATATTGGAGAATGGCTTTGATGTCTCTGTTTAAAGTTTTGAAGTTTTAGAGTTTAAATCTTTGTAAAACATTATTAGTTAATCATTCACAATAAATGAAAAGAATTCATTTTTCCATTTAATTTGTGGTTTATTAAATGATGAGTCCCTTCAATTTGACGATATATTCAAGATAGACTGTCAGGACCAGTCCTGTGACTAAGAAATGTCTATCAAGTGAACTTGAATGTCAAAGGTTGAAAATGGTCCCTAGTCGGAGTTTTCTATAAAATTGGACGCATAGAAAACGTTAGACGACTAGAATGCAAGATGACTAGTAGTTCTGTTTCTTGAACTATGTGGACATGGCAATGTCATAATCATTTGCATAGATACTTACTTTGGGAAGACTAGTATCGGACAAGACCTATGAAACTTTACTGTAAGAGATGAAAGTCTATCATAAGTAAATTTCATTAAATTACTAGACACTAAATCCTCAATACCTGAGTGATTTGAGATTACTTGTTTGAGAACTGGTTGCTTTGACGTTGACCAACCGTCGCACCGTAAAAGGAGGCTATAAAGGCAACGCTCAGGTAATCACCTATCAAACGAAGTCTAATCTCAAGATCGCAAGATTGGGATTGTCCTCCCATAAATCGGGATGAGATGCTTAAAAGTTGTACAAGGCCACTCGGAGAGCTAGAAACTGTGAAATGCATGGCCGTGCTCGGATGAATCATAGGCTATGATTATCTGCTTATTTGATCAGTTGAACTCTGAAACTGAGGAACACCTCTGGACATAATAAGGATGACGACTCTTACCTTATGTTCAAGAGCAAGCATCGAGCGACAAAGGAATTAGGAAATGCACACTTGTCCCTAAGGACAAGTGGGAGACTGAAGGAAATAATGCCCTTGGTCCAAGTATGCATTCTATGTTAAGTCTAATAAATGCGGTTCAGTATTAATTAACAAGTTAATAATTCAGTGAGATCAAGTGAGCTGAATGCCTAGCTAGAGGCCGCTTCAGTTCAAGTGGAATTAATGATATTAATCCACAACTTACTCTTGACTGAACCCGTAGGGTCACACAAATAGTACGTAAACGGATCAAGTATTTAATGGCATTAGATACTCCATCTATGGATTTTCGGAATCGACGGATCTTGGTTTCAGTGGGAGCTGAGATCGTCACAGGCAAGAAATGAATACTCCGGAAACGATGATATTGCCGGAAACGGAAATATGGATCGTATCGGAAATATAAATATTATCCAAGTCGTAGATGTTGCCGGAAACGGAAACATGGTACGTATCGGAAAATATTATCGGAAATGGAAATATTACCAGAATCGGAAATATTGCCGGAAACGGAAATATTGTCAGAATCGGAAATATTATCGGAATCGGAAAATAATTCCGGAAACGGAAATATTAAATATTTGTTCGAAACGGAAATTGATTCCGGAATCGGAAATATTAAATATTGTTCGTATCGGAAATGAATCCCGGAACCGGGAATTTAATCGGAAGCGTATCGTACGAATTAGCATCGGACGAGGCCTGCCGGAAGAAGGCCCAGCACGAAGTCGGGCCATCGCCCAGCAAGCCAAACGCGCGCCCAGCAAGCCAAACGCGCGCCCAGCCAAGGCAGCGCCCAGGCCCACCGCAAGGCAGGCCCAGCTCGCGCCAAGGCCATGGCCTCGCTGCGTGGGTTGCTGCTCGCACGCACACGCATGGGCGGCCCATCGTGGCTGCCGTGTGTGTGTGAGTTTGTGTTCATGCACGATTCCTAAAACTATTAGAATTAGTATATGATTAAAATCCTATTCCTAAGAGGATAAATTAATTAATTAGAGTTCTTATAGGATTCGAAGTTTAATTAATTCGTATCCTACTAGGATTCCAATTCCCTTTCCATAACTCTATAAATACGTTCCTAGGGTCACATATTTTCAGAGATTAATTCAAGTATTCAAAGTGAGTTTTGAGAGAAAAATTCAGCCATATTTCTTACCTAAGAGTGCCGAAAATTCTAGTACCTTAAGGGCGATTCTAGTTGGTCAATCTTAAGGCGGATCCGGACGTGCTGTGGACTATCTACGGAGGGACGACACTTGGAGTCCTAAAAGACTTGTTCTTGTTCGGTTCGGGCGCAGCTAGGGAAGGCACGCAACAAAGAGTATGCATCTAAATTATGCTATATGATTATGTGTAAATAATATGTATTCCTGGCTTAATGGTTGTTTCCGCATGATTTATGTATTATCATATGTATCATAACCTAACACTTGTCCCCAAGGATCCACCGGAGTCCATGCTGGCTCTAGATGAAGATCTTGCCCGGCTCTATGCGGAGGCTAGGGGCGATGCCGTTTGCTGCTCTTAGAGGGACTTTGTACACAGGAAGGGGAGCTCTGACGACTTCCTGAGGAGGCTGGCTCCACCAGTACGCTTCGTACTTCCGTTGAGCTTTTGAACCTTGTATTCTTGTATTGATTGGATGATCGTATGATTGTATGATTGTATGTAGGAGGAGGAGGTTGATCCTGAGGACATTCCTCATGCTGATAGGATCCTCCGCTATGAGAACTCGGACGGGGAAGAGGTGGTGGAGGCCATCCCTTGGGCTTCTCCTCCGCACTGGAAATCATATGATGTTGTACCCGAGCATTACGCCCCTGTAAGTACTTATTGCATTTCTGAAACTGTTTGTAACTTGTATTTGGAAATTAATCTTGGATTTTGTATGCAGGCGCCTCGGGTGAGAGTGCGTCGCTGGATGCTCTTGCTTGATTCTTGGAAGAGGCAGTGTGCCAAACTGACCCGGAAGCTTGCTGGCCGGAACAAAGAGGTGCCTTTCTTGATCTTGAAACTTGTATTATGGAAATTCGGACTTGGATATTTATCTGTGAACTTGAATTTTGTATAGGAGCGTCGTCGAGACCGTAGAGACTCTGTTGACAGAGAGCCTCAGGCGGAGACGTCCTTGGGACAGGAGGGACCGAGCTTGGAGCTGGGACAGGGGTCCGGTGCTGGTGCTCATCAGAGGCATTCTGATGCTGAGCGGGGAGCTTCCCCTTTTGTACATGTTGATCCCACCAGGCATTCATTTGGAGGTGCTAGCGGTTCACGCCCCTTTGTTCCTCCTTTCGGTTACTACTTCGGAGGAAGTGGTCCTTAGCCTTGGGGTGCAGGTTCATGGGCTTGCTATGCGGAGATGGAAAGGATGCGTCAGGCTTAGATGTTTGGGTCGTACCCGTATATGCCGATGCCACCGCCTTATAAGTATTCCTATTCTCAGCAGGGAGTTCATCCCTCCACTGGCACACTTCGTATCTCGGAGGAGGATCCTTTTACCCTGGGACGGAGCTGGATCGGGAGCTGGAGCGCCTTAGGAGGCGAAACAAGGACAAGGCGCCTGTGGTTAACGTCACCTCTAATGATGACTCAGACTAACCTTGCATGGTAGCGAGTTCCAACTTGCCTGGGTTGATTTTGTATAGGCTGCATTGTATTGTATTTGTATGGATCGAAACTTGAATTTTTGTATGGTTTGTATGGCTTTGACCTTGAATTGGTTTGAAGTTTTTTGAAGATTGGCTTTGTATGTTTGAATGCTTGAAATTGTATGCGTAGTGTGTGCCTTGAAATTTTGTAGCTATATGCATGCATGACAATTTTGCGAAAAATTTTGAAAAAAAAAAAAAATTTGCCCATTTTTTCGGGTGTATATACCCACTATAAGCCCCCACTTTGACTGAGGTTTTTTGGTTAGGAAAAGCGCAAGTCAAAGTATATTCAACTCTTGCTTATGCACATGCAGACTCGACTTAGGACGCCGATCTAGGACTAGAATGCTTGAATTTTTAATAAAATTGACCTGACATCTGCTCGAAGCGTTGATCCGGACTGATTGAAATTGCGCGGCTTGCGGCTTTGGGATCTTGAAACAGGAGATCCTGGACCGTACTGAAGAGAACCCGAAACCTGTTGTGCTGAATGCGAGTCGACTTGAAGTTTGGAGGCGGTATTGGGTTGCCGAACCATTCTTGAGTATTCAGTTCCCACCTGAGTCAGTTACTCTGTCTGCGGGGTACATTGTATGGATGAGAGGCCTAAGCCAGAGGGACATTTCTTTCTCAGGACCAGCTAGAGTCCGAGGTTCTAGAGCTAGACGTCCTGCATCAACTGACTATGAGGAAGGTGACGGGAGTGTGGCCCATCCGGTGCTTGACCGTTCGGAATCCAAAGGAGGTTCGTCGTCCTCCCGTCTTGGAAGGCTTGCAAGTTCCTTCTCCCGCCGCTTGGGCAAGGGGAAGATTGATGATTGATTGCGAGAGGAGCCAGGGGATAGTACTCAAGGTTCCAAGACTCGAGAGCATAGTCGCCTGACCCTAGATCTTTGTAGGCTAAATGTGTTTGGAATGAATTGCGATGAATTGTGTTTAGAATGTGTTTCGAAGATGTGTTTAGAAAGATGTGTTTAGGAAGTGGAAAGGATTTTGAACTTTGCTTCACTTGATCCTGACTTTGTATTTGAATTAGCTTTGAAGGCCTTAGGGCCCAAATAAAGAGTTATTGTGTTAAATTCCGCTTGAACATGCTTTGTTTTGAATTGGCACATTTGGAATAACAACGATTGAATTTTGAAATTTGATTTGATTTTTAGGATGCCCTTAATCGAGGAAACTTTGAATCTTTTTTTTTTATATTAAAGTGGCCGGGCCTCGGAATGAGGTTGCCTACGTGTCCCGTTAGGGAATCAGGCCGGACATAGTTCTGCCTACCTTACAGGACTTGAATTTGAATTCTTGAATTCGAACATGGAACTTAGACATAGAACTTCTTGAGTTGATCGAGGTTGGTAAGAGATCTGAATTCTGTTCCGTCGATGTCTGTTAGTTCTACTGCTCCCCCTGAGAGGATCTTCTTGACAATGTATGGGCCTGCCCAGTTGGGTTTGAATTTTCCCCTTGGGTCCATGGTGCTTTTGCGAAGGGCTTTCAGGACAAGCTCGCCTTCCTTGATGTTTCGGGTTCTGACCCTTTTGTTGAAATGTCTGGCCACTCGGCGCTGATAGACTTGTACATGGTGAGCGGCTTGAAGCCGTCGCTCATCGAGCATGACTAGCTCGTCATATCTTTCTTGTACCCATGCAGCTTCTGGGATTTTGCTTTCGAGGACTATCCTTAGAGAAGGTATCTCCAGTTCGATAGGTTGTACTGCTTCCATTCCGTAGACCAATGAGAACGGAGTTGCACCAGTTGAAGTGCGGATTGAAGTTCGATATCCCCACAATGCGAAATGCAGCTTTTGGGGCCAGTCCTTGTAATTGGTAGTCATTTTCATGATGATGGTTTTGACATTCTTGTTGGCCGCTTTGACTGCCCCATGGGTTTGTGGGCGATAAGGTGAAGAGCCATGATGTTGAATCTTGTATTCGGTGAATATATCTTCACACTCTCCTTGAAAGTGGGTTCCCTGGTCGCTGATGAACTCGTGAGGAACGCCATATCTGCATATAATGTTTTCTTGTATGAACTGGGCCACTTTCTTAGAACTCAACACTTTGAATGATCTGGCCTCGACCCATTTGGTGAAGTAGTCGATGGCAACCAGTATGAACTCATGACCCCCGATGCCTGTTGGAGTGACTTTGCCGATGACGTCGATACCCCAGGCTGAGAATGGCCACGGTGATGATTGAGAGTATAGTAATGATGGAGGAATGTGCTTCAGATTCGCACACTTCTGACATGTAGGACACTTCTTGACAAAGAAGTAGCAGTCCCGTTCGAGGGTAGTCCAATAGTATCGGGCCCTAGTGATCTTGAGGGCTAGCATCTTCCCATTCATGTGGGTGCCACAGACTCCTGCATGTATGTTGTCCATGACTCTTTGAGCTTCGTGCTTGTCAACACATCGGAGGTTAGGACCGTTAAGGGACCTTTCGTATAGAATGCCGCCTTCTATGACGAAAATTGCTGATTTAGTCGTAGAGCCCTTCGATTCTTTCTTGAAAAGTGTGGGGGATACTCCGAACTTTGTAGATACCTTTGGATGTCTGTAAACCATGGTTCGTCTTCGTCTTGCTCGACGTTGTCAATAGCATGGACATATGCTGCTTCTTGACGTGTTTAAATTGTAAGTGGCATTTCAGCCATGCCGCTTGGAATGTTGACCATCGAGGCCAGTTTTGCCAGTGCATTGGCGAATTGATTCTCCTCTCTAGGGAGGTATGTATAGAGGAGCTCTTCTATTTGTTCGGACAACTGCTCAAGGTAAGACTGGTATGGAGCCAGGTTCTCGCTCCTTAATTTCCATTTGCCGGAAATTTGATTGATGATTAGGGAGGAATCCCCGTACACTCGAAGTTTCTTGACGCCTAGGGCTAAGGCGGCTTCCAGGCCCATGATGCATGCTTCATATTCTGCCGCATTTTTTGTGACATTGAATTGCAGTTTTGCTAATATAGGAATGTGTGTGCCGTCTGGGGCTACTAGAATTACTCCAACACCACACCCGTTCTGATTGGAAGCACCGTCAAAATGCATTGACCAACTGTCATCACTGTTCATTAAGATTTGCTCGTCGGGTAAGTCGTAATCTTCCTCTTCTGCCTCGACGGGACAGTCGGCTAGGAAATCTGCCTTGATAGACTTCTGTGGAATGTATTTGAGATCGAATTCTGCTAGCATGACCAACCATCTTGACAACCGCCCGTTGAGTGCTGGTTTCTCGAATAGATACTTGAGAGGATCCGCTTTGCTGATCACATGTATTGTATGGGAGAGCATGTAGTATCGTAGTTTCTTTGTGGCCCAAACCAAGGCGATGCTGAGTTTCTCGAGCTGAGTGTATTGTTAGGTTATGATACATATGACAATTCATAAATCATGCGGAAAAACCATAAAGCCAAGAAAGCATATTATTTACACATAATCATTTAGCATAGTTTAGATGCATACACTTTGTTGCGTGCCTTCCCTAGCTGCGCCCGAACCGAACAAGAACAAGTCTTTAGGACTCCAAGTGTCGTCCCTCCGTAGATAGTCCACAGCACGTCCGGATCCGCCTTAAGCTTGACCAACTAGGATCGCCCTTAAGGTACTTAGAATTTTCGGCTAGTATAGGCAATTGTATGACTGAATTTTTGCTCTCAAAAATCACTTTGAATACTTGAATACTCTATTGCAAAATAATGACCCTAGGCCTTTATTTATAGAGGTATGGAAAGGGAATCGTTATCCTATTAGGATACGAATTAATTAAACTAGAATCCTAATAGTATTCTTATTTAATTAATTCATCCTTTTAGGTTTAGGAATTTAATCATATGTCGAAACCTGATAGCTTTAGGATTCGTATAGCCCACCAACACACACACGCACGCACAGCAGCCCACGAGGGGCGCCATGCGCGCGCGCGCAGCCCGCGAGTTCGCAGCCCATTGCCACGAGGCCCACACGCTGCCGCAGCGTTGGCGCGCGCGCTGGGCCTGCCTTGCGGTGGGCCTGGCGCAGCCTTGGCTGGTGCGTTGTGGCGCGCTGGCTTGCTGGAATTCATTTCCGATACGAACAATATTTAATATTTCCGATTCCGGAATTAATTTCCGTTTCGAACAAATATTTAATATTTCCGTTTCCGGAATTATTTTCCGATTCCGGCAATATTTCCGATTCTGACAATATTTCCGTTTCCGGCAATATTTCCGATTCCGGCAATATTTCCATTTCCGATAATATTTTCCGATGCGTACCATGTTTCCGTTTCCGGCAACATCTATGACTTGGATAATATTTATATTTCCGTTACGATCCATATTTCCGTTTCCGGCAATATCATCGTTTCTGGAGCATTCATTTCTTGCCTGTGACGATCTCAGCTCCCACTGAAACCAAGATCCGTCGATTCCGAATATCCATAGATGGAGTATTTAATGCCATTAAATACTTGATCCGTTTACGTACTATTTGTGTGACCCTACGGGTTCAGTCAAGAGTAAGCAGTGGATTAATATCATTAATTCCACTTGAACTGAAGCGGCCTCTAGCTAGGCATTCAGCTCACTTGATCTCACTGAATTATTAACTTGTTAATTAATACTGAACCGCACTTATTAGACTTAACATAGAATGCATACTTGGACCAAGGGCATTATTTCCTTCAGTCTCCCACTTGTCCTTAGGGACAAGTGTGCATTTCCTAATTCCTTTGTTGCTCGATGCTTGCTCTTGAACATAAGGTAAGAGTTGTCATCCTTATTATGTCCAGAGGTGTTCCTCGGTTTCAGAGTTCAACTGATTAAATAAACAGATAATCATAGCCTATGATTTATCCGAGCACGGCCATGCATTTCACAGTTTCTAGCTCTCCGAGTGGCCTTGTACAACTTTTAAGCATCTCATCTCGATTTATGGGAGGACAATCCCAATCTTGCGATCTTGAGATTAGACTTCGTTTGATAGGTGATTACCTGAGCGTTGCCTTTATAGCCTCCTTTTACGGTGCGACGGTTGGTCAACGTCAAAGCAATCAGTTCTCAAACAAGTAATCTCAAATCACTCAGGTATTGAGGACTTAGTGTCTAATAATTTTAATGAAATTTACTTATGAAAGATTTTCATCTCTTACAGTAAAGTTTCATAGGTCTTGTCCGATACTAGTCTTCCCAAAGTAAGTATCTATGCAAATGATTATGACATTGCCATGTCCACATAGTTCAAGAAACAGAACTACTAGTCATCTTGCATTCTAGTCGTCTAATGTTTTCTATGCGTCCAATTTTATAGAAAACTCCGACCAGGGACCATTTTCAACTTTTGACATTCAAGTTCACTTGATAGACATTTCTTAGTCACAGGACTGGTCCTGACAGTCTATCTTGAATATTTCGTCAAATTGAAGGGACTCATCATTTAATACTAAACCAAGATTAAATGGAATATGAAAATGCATTTCATATATGATAAATGTTCAACCCCAATGTTTTACAACCATGGGCCTCAAACCCATCTTTAAAACATTTCATGGAATTCAAAGCTATGCTTGATTTCCAGTGCTACAATGTAAGTGTTGCTTCTCACTTGTTTCATAGGTTTAGTTATCATGCTTTGCCAATCTTAATATCCTTTTCATCGAATGTTCTTCGAGATATGATGATAAGATCTTTTGAGTATGTTTATTTTGTGATCTAGTCTTTCTTGCTACATTAGTGGTACTACGCATTTTGCAATGAAGAACCATTAAGTCAACAGACATGTGATCTTCCCAAGTTCAATGAAGAACTCATTAATATAAACAACTCTGTTTTATTGCTTCTTAGGCAATAAGTACTTCCACTTCAACTGTTTAGGTTGCTAGTGATGCTTTGTTTGGATTTACTTATCCAAGCAGTTTACAGATATGTGGAAGACTTTCCAGCTGTATCTTTGGAACATAGAAATTAATATTTTAATTTCCCACGCAACAACTCATGGTCTCCAATCCATGTTGCCATTTCAAAACACGATACTCTTAGCTCGTCCTTGTCAATGGTTAACTCCAAAGGGTCTTGCTTGATCCTTTGCCAGTGTTTATGCGTGTAGCATCAATATTTAGCATATCTTTATTTCCTTGAATCAAGAACTATTCTTATGTACCTTTTCAAGTACCATAAGTATTCTTGATCTCAATCTAGTTGATCTTCACTTAGATCAATAGAGATTGGTATATGTTCGTCATGCCTAAAGTCATACGATACGTTTTTGGCGATCCTCATATTATATCATACATGATAAATTCTTTTGCAGAATAATTCCCAATTGAATTCTATTCATGTAACTTTAGCTTATCTAGTTTCAGTAGATACTAAATTCAGCTAAATTCTTTGACATATAATATAGGTTAAGAATCTCATTTAGACTCTTTGATGTTTAACTTAGTAAATTCTTATACATAGTTCAAACATCCTTTACTTAGATTTATTCACATGGGTCGAATATCTTCAATGGAGACTTTCGTGTTTGATTTAGTAAATGCCATTACTTAATCCAAAACAATATCATAAGATCTTTGTAAATAGATCTTAATACCCAGTATGTACTAAGTTTCGCCATGGTCCATCATTGATGAATAATCTCAAATCTAAGTCATTAGCATTTGAATGTTATTTTACAATAGAGAGATATGTGTGATACACATAGGACCAATTAAGTTTTACGTACTCCCACTAAACTTCTTATAAATCTATAAGAATCATGTACATTTTATGAAACTAAAATACTTATTAGCTTCACTAAAATACATTTCTAATTCCCAATTGCTTGCTTAAATCTGTACTTAGATTTCATAAGCTAGCTTTCTTTTTCAAGCATTTATTTGGATCCACAAATTCTATGACATACCATGTACATATTATATTCCAACATTTGATTGAGGAATACGTTTTGTCATCCAATTGCTATATGTACCAATATGCAATCATTGCTTGAATATAGACTTGAGCATTACGATTATGCATGAGGTTTCAACACAATCCACACCGTGAATTTTCTTGTAACTTTTAGCAACTAATCTAGCTTTGTGTGTGAACACAATTCAATGTTTGATGTTTTTTACCCTTTAAAACAAACTTGCAACCAATAGGTGTGAAACTATTCTTGCAAATCAACAAAATTTCAATTTTGTCATCAAAACATTGAGTATGTTTTATGGCCTCTTTACCATTTAAAACATTTGAGTCTATATATGGCCTCTAACCATTTTAGGGAATCTGGGTTTCGTCATAGCTTTCTCACAGGTTATAAACTCATTAATCTATATGATAATAGTTTGACTGCAAGTTGTAGGTTTCTTCACTATCTAATAGAAGAATCGCATAGCTTTAGTGACCTGAACTCCATGTTTCTTCACTATCTAATAGAAGAATCTCATAGTTTCAGTGATTTGAATTCTATGCCTACTTGGGTATAGAACATCAAACAATAGAATATCAATAGCCACTTGAAAGTCCTTTGAATATTCTGTTCTCCTTGAAGCACTTGTAAAGTCTTCTAAGAGATGTCTATTCTTTAAAGCCACTTCTAAAGTCCTTAAAGAATAAGTTCGGATTTTCTGAAGCACTTCGAAAAGCCTCCGGAATGTCCGTTTATGTTTGTTGTTCGCCTCGAAAACTTTCGAGGTCTATTTTCTCCCACTTGTCATTTTGGAAACGAATCTCCAAAAGGACATTATTTCGAGCAAACAAACATTATGTTCTCAAAAATTCGTGGTAGAAACAATACCCTTGTGTCTCATTTGAATAAATCACAATGAAACATATATCTATACTTGGGCCTTAGTTTGTCGAATGACAAACACTAAGCTCCCACCGATTTTTGCAACTCTCTAGATATATTTTATGAAAAGTTATTCTGAAATTACTTTTCAATAGCTTTGACGAATTTGGTTTAGTTTGGTGGTAGTTGAGCATTTTGTTTTAGAAATTATAGGAAAAGACTTTATGATTCATCATTAATCGAATCAAGTACTAATTGACTTCGATTATTCCAACTAAGACATGCCATATCTTATGGACCTAGATTGTGAAATTACAACACACAATCATTGATGATCATATTTGGTCTCAAGTAATCATCAACATGATCTAACCTAGATCTTTATGATTTCTTGCCAAGTGGATTTTATACTTCTGAATCTTTTAACTAGCCAAACAGATTCAACTTATATCATATTTGAGTAAATAAACCTATATTCACTCAAATCCATGTGAAATAATAAAGTCATAAAATCTTTCTTTAGCTTTGAACTCTATTGTCTAGGCGTTCTAACAATAGTTCATATCTTTTGTTACTTTCAACAAGTAAGACTAGTTGTCTTAAAATGATCTAGAAATCAATCAACTTTCAAAAGTCCATCAAAATAGAGATTTTGAATGTTAACTTGTTGATATGGTCTAAGCAACAATGCTAAAGGTTAGTGGAACTCAAATCAAGAGATTGATTTGAACCTAGTAAAGTTCTTATTGTTAAAGAGTTGTTTGTTTTAATCAAGCATATTGACTCAACCCGTAAATGACCATTTCATTCAAATAAACAAACAAACATTTGTTTTTGTTATTCTTGAATGTGAGTCTTTCTGTGTTTGAAGCAGAAATTTAGGTATGCTGATTATGGAACAAAATAGCCATTAAGTTCCAGCCTTGAAAGGACTTAAAACAAACTAGATGACCCTACAACTAATGTAGCATTGCCATGCTTCATTTCCCACTTGTAGGTCATTAGTGTAGCGTAGCTTCCATTGTTTGAGTTATTACCGAAGTAAGAACCTCAAGCGGTATATGATACCAAGGAAGTTTGATTGCTAGGTCACTTCTCTTTAAACATAAACTTATAGGTAGAAACGGAATCGTAAATTCCTTTCATTTGTTCCTTGTTTTCCTATTTCTTGTACCCTTTCTTATAGTCTTAAGAATTGAATTCTTTAGTGTTGACTTTTATACTTTGTTAGACATGTCCAATGTCGCTCCAACAAGGTTCTTACCATTTTATGTTGAATATTAAGTTTCAACTAGATGATCTTACCAGAAGCTTCTAAAGTTCTCTAAGCATTTATCTATTCGACTGTCTAGGGACTAGACTCATTCGAGAATTAAATGGACAAAGATATTAGGTTGTTAACCATTGGTAAAGCTGAGCGTTTAAACTCAATGCTTTATGATCTCAAAACTACATTGTATTTTGAATTCACAAGCACCAATTGGTTTGCCATTCGATTTTGATATTCGAAAACAACCATAAAAGTCGCTAAAAGAAACGTACATTTTAAATTGCTCATTTTCTCTCATTTTCGTGAATCGTTCTTGGATTCACTACCAATCGAGGAAATTTACTGTTACCTTTCTAAAAGGATTTATTGCAGTGCAAGATATTTAATTATAAACAATAATTAAAACATACATTGAAGCATGCAAAGTCTAAACATTTATTATGAGTAATAACTTGAAAAGCAATCATGCAATTTAAACAAGTTATTAGCATTTTATTAAAATTATGTGTTCCGGCAGGTGTGAATAAAATGATTCCAAGATCCTAAAATCATTGAAGAACTAAGCACAGTTTGTCGACTTAATCCTAAAACATCTTAGGTAAGCAAAAGCCTTTTGCTAATAGTCTAGAAACTATTCTTGGTTGATAGGTACGTCTAAGAACTTATTAGGTAAACCTATCGATTTTGCCACGACATAAAAGGACTCCTTACTTATATCGTTGAGTTTCACCAAAATTAACATGTACTCACAATTATTTGTGTACCTTGCCCCTTTAGGACCAATAAGTAACACCTCGCTGAGCGAAAACTATTACTAGATTGATGTAAAGGATATCCAAGCAAGTGTATATTTTGGCATGGCACCTTTTAACTCAATTTTTAAGTTTGGAACTTAAGGCTCTTACTATGTTGGTTAGATTTTAAGTGAACTAAAATCCTTAATCATGCAACATAATCAAGCTTTTATCTCATGCATTTTAAGACATGTTTAAAAGCAATAAATAACTTAAAACATGCATAAGATAAATGTGATCTAGTATGGCCCGACTTCATCTTGAAGCTTTAACTTCAAAGTCCGTCTTGAAAATCTCCGTGGGAGGCACCATTTTCTTCAAATAGGATAAGCTATAATTAAAAAACTAATTACAACTATTTGATGGTACGCAGACCATATTTGAATTGAAAAACAATTTTGGTACTTTAGACCAATTACATTCAAATTAATGGTACGCAGACCATATTTTCTATCCTATTTGGGCCATACTAGTCACTTCATAACCTGCAAAACAGTACATATACAATATATACCATTCACCCATTCATTATCATGAATGGCCCACATAGCTGGTTAGTAAAACACATTATGCATCACGTAAACATTTGCAGCAATTAATCAAGGGCACCAATAATCTACAAATTATTCAGTCCTTATTAATTCTAATCAAGTTGTTTTAACCTTAAGGATTTGTAGACCTAATCAAGAGTTTATGACTAAAAAGGGCTCCCACTTAAACCAATAAATTCATATGCTTTACTAATTTTAAACATAAAAATGTATTTCTAGTCTAACCGGAAAAATACAAATTTAATTAAAATTTAAAGTTCATATAAATTTATAATTGAATCCAAAAAGTTTAATTTAATTTCAGTCGTATTTAAATTAATTCATGATTTTAATTTTAGTAGAATAATTAGAATAAATAAAATTTATTATAATTACAATATTCAAAATTAAAATCCAAGAAATTAATTTAAATTATTAATTTTAAAATTAATTAAAATTACGTAAACTGAAAATTTCAAATTAAAATTTCAAAACGATCTAATCGCAACGCAACAATCCCACGCAACGCACACCCATGGGCCACACGCACACAGCCATCGCTGGCCATGTGCGCGCAGCCCATGCGCTGCGTCGCATCGCTGCTGCTCACCATCGCAAGGCATCACGCGAGCTGGTGCTCGCTGCGCGCGCCAGCGCTCGACGCAACAAGCATGCTGCCGCAGCCCATTGCTGGGCGCAGCGCTCGTCGCACGTCGCAACAAGCAAGCTGCTTGCCATCGCTGGGCGCAGCGCTCGTCGTACGTCGCAACAAGCACGCTGCACGCCATCGCTGGGCGCAGCGCTTGTCGCACGCACAATAGCGCTCGCTGCGCGCGAGCGATCGATGTTGGGCGTAGCACTCGTGGCACGCGAGCTTGCGCACGCTGCGCGCGAGGCTCCGCACGCTTGCGCGAGGCAGTGCGCGCTGTGGCGCAGCTCGCTTGCTGCCCACACGCGACTGCACGTGCCTTGCTCTCGCCCTCGCCCATTCGCCCATTGCACACAGCCCACGACACAAGGCAGGGCTGCTGCCTTGTGCTCGTGCACCATGGCCTTGCTCATTGCATTCGTACCGCATGGGCGACGAGCTCCCTTGCTCGTCGTCACATGCCCGCACTATACAACACCCCTTAAGGGTAACACGTAGCGTCCATTGCTTTGTGCGTGCAAGTTATATGAGCGAATCGCATAAAAATTTAAAATTTATATTCAAAATTAATGACAAATTAATAAATAATATTAATTTCATAATTTTAGGGCGAAAAATCGAAAATTTAATTGATTTCCGATTAAATGGATTCAAGTCAAGGTCATAAAAATTTAAAATTTAACATAAATTTACAATTTTTATGGTGGTTTTTAATCATAGGTATCTAATTAAATTATAACTAATTATGAAAATCAAATTAATTCTAAATTATTCCAATTTTCAACAAATTAATCATAATTACAAATTAGATTGCATAATTAACAAGGCTAGGCATTTAAACTTGTTAAACATATACAGTAGGTCAATCAAAAATTCAAGATTTATCAACAAGAATCGCAAATATTTAATTTAACATCTTAAATTTACGAAATTTTGCATTCGAAAAACTAAAACCTCCGAAAAGTCATAGTTAGGCTTCGAATTTGAGAATTCTGGGTTCGGCCGACAAAGTCTATTTTTGTCAAAATTTTAGAATGCCTTTTAAATGCGGAATTGACACAAAAATCACTCGATTTGGATGAGTAACGAATAAACTGCCGAAAAACTGCGTACGTATAATTAAATAAACGCAATTTGCAATTAATTAACAATTACGAAAATTAATCACCCCTTTTAATTCTTGCAAATTTGTAATATTTAACCATGTTCATGCAATTTAGATTATGAAAATAATAAGAGGCTCGTGATACCACTGTTAGGTTATGATACATATGACAATTCATAAATCATGGGGAAAAACCATAAAGCCAGAAAAACATATTATTTACACATAATCATTTAGCATAGTTTAGATGCATACACTTTGTTGCGTGCCTTCCCTAGCTGCGCCCGAACCGAACAAGAACAAGTCTTTAGGACTCCAAGTGTCGTCCCTCCGTAGATAGTCCACAGCACGTCCGGATCCGCCTTAAGCTTGACCAACTAGGATCGCCCTTAAGGTACTTAGAATTTTCGTCTAGTATAGGCAATTGTATGACTGAATTTTTGCTCTCAAAAATCACTTTGAATACTTGAATACTCTATTGCAAAATAATGACCCTAGGCCTTTATTTATAGAGGTATGGAAAGGGAATCGTTATCCTATTAGGATACGAATTAATTAAACTAGAATCCTAATAGTATTCTTATTTAATTAATTCATCCTTTTAGGTTTAGGAATTTAATCATATGTTGAAACCTGATAGCTTTAGGATTCGTATAGCACACCAACACACACACGCACGCACAGCAGCCCACGAGGGGCGCCATGCGCGCGCGCGCAGCCCGCGAGCTCGCAGCCCATTGCCACGAGGCCCACACGCTGCCGCAGCGTTGGCGCGCGCGCTGGGCCTGCCTTGCGGTGGGCCTGGCGCAGCCTTGGCTGGTGCGTTGTGGCGCGCTGGCTTGCTGGGCGATGGCCCGGCTTCGTGCTGGGCCTTCGTCTGGCAGGCCTCGTCCGATGCTAATTCGTACGATACGCTTCCGATTAATTTCCCGATTCCGGAATTCATTTCCGATACGAACAATATTTAATATTTCCGATTCCGGAATTAATTTCCGTTTCGAACAAATATTTAATATTTCCGTTTCCGGAATTATTTTCCGATTCCGGCAATATTTCCGATTCTGACAATATTTCCGTTTCCGGCAATATTTCCGATTCCGGCAATATTTCCATTTCCGGTAATATTTTCCGATGCGTACCATGTTTCCGTTTCCGGCAACATCTATGACTTGGATAATATTTATATTTCCGATACGATCCATATTTCCGTTTCCGGCAATATCATCGTTTCTGGAGCATTCATTTCTTGCCTGTGACGATCTCAGCTCCCACTGAAACCAAGATCCGTCGATTCCGAATATCCATAGATGGAGTATTTAATGCCATTAAATACTTGATCCGTTTACGTACTATTTGTGTGACCCTACGGGTTCAGTCAAGAGTAAGCTGTGGATTAATATCATTAATTCCACTTGAACTGAAGCGGCCTCTAGCTAGGCATTCAGCTCACTTGATCTCACTGAATTATTAACTTGTTAATTAATACTGAACCGCACTTATTAGACTTAACATAGAATGCATACTTGGACCAAGGGCATTATTTCCTTCATGTATTTGGTCTCGTACTCGATCAGTTTTTTGCTTATGTAGTATACGGCGTTCTCCTTGCCTTCAATTTCTTGAGCAAGCATAGCCCCCACTGCTAAATCAGTCGTTGTGAGGTAGAGCCTGAGGGGAATCCCTGGCATTGCTGGTTTTAGTACTGGTGGGTTGGAAAGGTAGCTTTTGATTGTATCGAATGCATGCTGACAGTCGTCATCCCACACCTTGGGCTCGCTTTTTCAGAGCTTTCGAAATACCGGTTCACAGATCATTGTGAGTCTTGAAATGAACCTGCTGATATATTGTTGTCTGCCGAGAAAACCCCGAATTTCCTTTTCATTCGTTGGTGGTGGCATCTCGAGAATTGCTTTGATTTTTGAGGGATCAGCCTCTATGCCCCGAGAGCTGATAACATATCCGAGTAACTTGCCTGGCGTTACCCCGAATGCACATTTTTGAGGATTGAGCCTCATATTGTATTGCCTGAGCCTGTTGAAAAACTTTCGAAGTACTGAGGTATGCTCGTGTCGTTCTTTGGATTTGACAATCATGTCGTCGACATATACCTCATTTTCCCTGTGAATCATATCGCTCATGATAGTTGTTGCTGTTCTTTGATAAGTTGCTCCTGCGTTCTTTAGTCCGAACGGCATAACTGTATAGCAATATGTACCCCACTGAGTGATGAAGGTTGTTTTCTCCATGTCCTCCTCTGCCATGGGAATCTGATTGTAGCCTGCGTACCCGTCCATAAAATAGAGTAAGGCATGATTTGCGGTGTTGTCGACCAAGATGTCGATGTGAGGCAATGGAAATCCGTGTTTAAGACTGGCCCTGTTAAGATCCCTGTAGTCCACACACATTCGTACTTTACCGTTTTTCTTTGGAACTGGGACAACATTTGCGATCCATTCTGGATATTTTGTTTCTCGAATAAACCCGGCCTCTAACTTCTTGGAGACCTCTTCTTGAATTTTGAGGGAAACATCCGGTTTCATGCGACGAAGTTTCTGCTTGATGGGCCTTGACCCTGGAATAAGGGGAATTGTATGCTGACCGATGCTTGGATCAACCCCTGGCATATCATGATAGGACCATGTGAAGACGTCTACATACTCTGACAGTAGCTTGATAAGATCGTCCCGCTCTGCTGGAGAAAGAGTTAAACCAATCTGAACTAGTTTTGAATCACTGTTGTTAGAAAGGTTGATTTTTTCTGTTTTCTCAATTATGGGCGTCTTGTTTTCATGATTTTTGATAGCTTTTATAATTTCAAGGTCAGTTTCTTGTGAAGCAAAGTTGTGTGGATTAGGATTTAATTTTGAATTAGGACTCGAAGAGTAAGTAGAAATTGAAGTGTTATTGAAATCAGCAATCATTACATCGATTGTTTTGACTTGTAACTCGGCCTTTAGAGGCACTTGATTGATGCAAGACTCTAGTTCTAGACACTTAGACTCATTGCTAGACTCAGATCCAGACTCATCCTCCGACTCAGACTCGCTCATCATAGATCCTTCGCCCACAATAATCTTGAACATTTTTCCATTTGAATTGATTCTTGAAGGACTTGAAGCTTGATTTGTAGAAGGTGAACTGGCTGCTCGTTCGATGCCGGCTATGAGGGAAGCTAGGGCTGATGGATTCCTTTTCAACCTCTTTCCTCTTCGACGAACCCACAGGATCTTTGGACTCCTAGTTAGAACATACCAGACGATTTTAAAACTTGGACTTCCCGACACATGATATGATATGCATGCAATGAATGAGACCTAGACTTGACTCTAAGTGTCACTCCGAAGATTCGGGATTTTGAATTTTGTACTTGTATTCGGGATTTGCAACCCGTTGGAAATGTTTGAGAGGAGCGTTCATTCTTTTGTGAAAGTTGGCTCTTGTACTAGAACTCGGAAAACGAATATTCCGACCTATTGTAAATTGGATTTCTTTGAAGGGGATTTCAACCCGCTCGAGAATTTGGAAATTGGACTTGTACTAGGAAATCGAATTTTGTATTATTTCAATGGAATTTCAACCCGTCAATATTTCAAGGGGATTTCAACCTATTGGACTTGGAGTATTTGAAGGGAATTTCAACCCGCTTGAAAAAGGAATTGATTTTGTATTATTTAAAGGGAATTTCAACCCGTCAATGTTTTAGAGGAGTTTCAACCCATTGGACTTGGAATATTTGAAGGGAATTTCAACCCAATTGAAAGGGGATTTCAACCCGTCAATATTTTAGGGGAGTTTCAACCCATTGGACTTGAAATATTTGAAGGGAATTTCAACCCAATTGAAAGGGGATTGATTTTGTATTATTTAAAGGGAATTTCAACCCGTCAATATTTTACGGGAGTTTCAACCCGTCAATATTTTACGGGAGTTTCAACCCATTGGAATTGGAGTATTTGAAGGGACTTCAACCCATTGGAATTTGTATTATTTCAGGGGATTTTCAACCCGTAGATGGAATCTTGAACTTTTATTATTTCTGCGGAGTTTCAACCCGTGGATTTGAACTTGTATTATTTCAGGGGATTTTCAACC
Organism: Spinacia oleracea; assembly: GCF_020520425.1. NCBI lineage: Eukaryota > Viridiplantae > Streptophyta > Magnoliopsida > Caryophyllales > Amaranthaceae > Spinacia > Spinacia oleracea. The sequence goes on along the minus strand of NC_079491.1, from coordinate 69,607,279 downwards.
CGTGGATTTGAACTTGTATTATTTCAGGGGATTTTCAACCCCTGGAATTATTTTGACTTTTGTATTGGGAAGGCAAGGATTTTTTGTAGCTTGAAGATGAGCTTGAAGTTTGAATTTGACTTGAAGTTTGAATTTTGAAATGGGAAGAGATGCACTTCCGTATGTGGCTTTGTGTTTGGAAAATCCGGCATTGTGCCGCCGTTGGATTTCAAACATTGAATTTGGGAACTTGAAAGTCCGACATTATGCCGTCGTGGACTTGGAATCTTGAAGTATAGGACTTGAGGTTTGAAGGTTTGGAATTTTTGAACTTCGAACTTGAGGTTTGAAATATGGAATGGGAAAGTCGGCGTTATGACGGTGTGAATTTGGAACTTGAAACTTTGAGTATAGGACTTGAAGTTCGATAGGTTGAACATGGAACTTGAGGTTTGAGTTGAAAAGTCGGAATTACACCGGCAATAAGTTTGGATATTTGAACTTGAGGTTTTGAGATTGTAGTTAGCAACTTGAGTTTGAGGTTTGAAGACTTGAATGTTTGAAATGGGAAATCCGGCATGACGCCGTTGGATTTGATCTTGAAATTTGACTAGAGAATCCGGCATTATGAAGCCGTTGGATTTGGGTTTTGAATTGAAACTTTGAAATTCGAAACTTGAACTAGAAAATCCGGCATTATGACGCCGTTGGTTTTGGGTTTTGAATTTTGAACTTGAAATTTTGACTAGAGAATCCGGCATTATGGTGCCGTTGGATTTGGATTTGACTTGAAACTTGAAACTCGAAATTTGAATTAGAAAATCCGGCATTATGACGCCGTTGGATTTGGACTTGACAATTGAGGTTTTGGACTAGGAAATTGGGCTTGAAATTTGGAATTGAAGACCCGGCATTATGACGCCGTTGGATAGAATTTTGACTTGAAACTTGAAATTTGGAATAGAAAATCCGGCATTATGACGCCGTTGGATTGAATTTGAAATTTGGAATTTGGAACTCGAAAATCCGGCACTATGACGCCGTTGGATTGATTTTGAATTTGTAGTTTGGAATTTGGACTTGAAAATCCGGCATTATGACGCCGTTGGATTGATTTTGAATTTGTGCGTGAGGCGTGTTTGAGGGTTTTGAATCAAATGGAGTGGCACTCATAAAGACCCTAAAATCGGCGATTTAGATTCATGAGGTTGAATGATGCTCCTAGGGGTTTGGTTTCATAGTTGGAGGCTAATTGGTTTTGGCAAGCTAGAACTCGAGGTTAGCCATTCACGCGTGTAAAGACGCCCACACAATGCACAAGTAGCACGTTGTCACACTAATCATGAATATGAATGCGACATGCAAAGTTCTCAACCTAAGGTCGGTCTAAGTTTTGTATGATGCAAGTGGTCGGCTTTGGGTGTCAAAAGGTACTTGGCTAAGAGACGGATCCGGCGACAAGCTTTCACATCCGCCTAAGGGAAGTGTGTGTCGGCAGACGGCCTCCATAGTTGACATCGGGAATGTCAAGCAAATGCCAAGTTTCGGTAGGCGCGGAAATGGTCACACACTTTGGTCGGGAACCGAATGGAGAGTCACCATTTCGTTACCCCCGGGGCTAGCCCGAATGTAAAACACATCCGTTTGGGCAAAGGTAGAAATTTATTTTGCACAATATGGTTTTTGAAAAATGCATGAAATGCCTAGAAATTGAAATTGAAATCGTACTTGAATTTGTATTTGTAAATCTCGTTTTTCGGCACTCGTTCACGAGGTTTGGGAGCGTCCTTCCAGATGCAAAAACAGACTAACTCCCAACACGAAAAGTTGAGCAAAAGTGGGCGACAAGCCACTGTGAGCCACTATCCTGGATGCAGGCAGTGGCGTTGGGCGCAGGAGCAGCGCCTGGCGCCAATGCTGGCATCCAGTACTTCGGCAGATCAGTGGCTGGTTGCTCGAAATGTGCTCGCATTTCGAAATTAAAATTAGAATTTTCCCCAGTGGAGTCGCCAGAATTGTAGGGGGGTATTTTTCCCGTTTCCTACAAGGGGAGGGGGGGGTATAGGCCGGCCGGCTCGTTTAGAGAACCGTTTGAACTTTTGCACCTTGAAGGAGTCGCCACCAAACTTTATTTTAGGTCTTGTTTGGAAAGACCGCAAATGACTCTATTTTTGGATAAGGCCTTGAATCCTTGAAACGGATGGGTGAGATCCGGGCTCGGGAACGAAAATGCTTATTCGGCGAGCTTTAGAAATATTCAAGTACGTTGGCACAACATTAGTTCAAAAATAAACCCTAAGATTAGACTATGTGGGTTTGAATTTTAGAGCAAAATAGAATTTCTAATTGTACGGTGGTCACTTGGCTTTAAAGATTGATTTAAGGAACCTAAGGCCGGTTTGTCCAAAAATATCTTCGTTAAGCGTGATGTAACCTTTGTATTTTGTTGTATTTAGCATGTTGGTGATGAAAGCGATAAAGCACATAAAGCAACATCACAATACTAAATAAAGTGCGGAATTAGTAAATACAAGACCCCCTAGAAAAGGACTAGGGAGTAGGTCCAAATTTCCTAGAAATGGACTAGGCAAGTAAAGGTGCGGAATTGAAATTGCGAAATTGAAATTGCGGTATTGAAATTGCGTTATTGAAAGTGCGATATTGAAAGTGCGATATTGAAAGTGCGAAATTGAAAGGTGCGATATTGAAATTGCAATATTGAAAGGTGCATAATTGAAATTTGTACTTGGGCACATGAGATTCGAACGCCAAGCGGCTCCTTAAAAATAAGTGCGCCCGACACGAATTCAAAGCCAAAAATCTCTACTTGGGAGAGGTTGCTCAACCCAAATATCCTAGATTTTGCATATTAAACTTGAAATTGAAAGCTTGAATATTGGAATGTTTGAACTTGAAATGATTGAAATTTGAACTTGAAATGATTGAAATTGGAACTTGAAATGATCCTAGTTTAGGGAAATAGCTATGAATAACCCTAAACATGGCAAGATCTTTGAAATTTGAAGACTTGAACTTGTATATTGAAAATGGAGTTTTGAATGTCAAAGACTAAACCTTTAAATGCTAAAAGGTGTTTATCTTTGATTACCCCATGTTTGATGGTGATTCTAGCCCAAGAGATGATTGTAAACAACTTTGGACATCCTTGAATCTTTGAAAATTGTATTTTGTGTTTTGAAAAAGTTTGTATTTTTGGAAAACATGTGTGATTGTTGCAAGTGGTGTTTTTTATTGATTAAAAAACACCAACTTGCTAATCATTTGGAAATCAAAGAAACATAGTAGATTAGAATGGGATTCGGATTTACCTAGTTAGATTTAGGCAAGAGCTCCCAATTGGTTTGGAATTTAGGAATTTTGTATGTATTTTTGAGGAGTTTTGAGTTGTATGTTGAGACGTAATGTCGAAATTACGACGTTGTATTGTTGTGCTCCCCATTTTTTCAATGGAAATGAGGGGTATTTATAGGAGGGAATGGTGCAAAACGCCAGCACACGCCAGCGCCTGGCGCTAGGCCAGCGCTACGCGCTGCTGACGTGGCTTGAATGCCGCCAAAGCAAGGACGGGGAATCGTCCTTGTTTCGTCTTGTAGTGTTGTACCCGTTGTACGAATTGTACTAGGTTTGGCGTCTTGTATTTTCTTGGAGGTTAAGGCATTGTTTAGCGTCTAAAAACAAGTCTTTCTCGGGTTTTTGAATTCCAGTTACGGGAAGAGGCCCGGCATGCTCGGTTTTGTGGGTCGGCGCCCGAATTTGACTTGCCTTATATGATTTTGAGTGGAAAAGGCATAGTAAAACCAATGGGATGGTCTACTAATTGAGATTGAACTTGGATTTTGAAATTGGATTTTGGAAGTTGTATTTTGTACCGAGTTCCGGGAGGGGAACGCCTCGGGGTTTGGATTTTGGACCTTGGATTTTGGAGGTGTCCTTAGCAATTGGGATTTCCGCCTGGAGTTACTCCAATTACCTAGCAAGGATAATGGTATCGTCATCATCCCAAAGGGGAGACACAAATTAGGTGTCTACACCTCAGAAACTTGAACATGCCTCGCCTCTATTTCCATTTGCTATTTCATCCTGGCTTCCATTGACATGTCAAACTCCAGTCTCCTTTGGCGAGTCTGGTTCTCTTGAAGCCTCATTTCAGTGTTAGCTTGCAACCTATCACCAAAACTAGAAACTTCCTCTGATGATGATGCCCCTTTTCTTTTTCTTCTAGCCTTAGTTTTTTTAACACCATCTAGTCGATTCAGACCCCCAGATACGAAACTTTCACCACTTCCTAAGACATTGTTACCATCATCATCAAGCCTTGTTCTCTTGCCACTGCCTTCACTATCTTGTGGAGTTCCTTCTACGTTGTCACGTAACTCTCTATCTTCCTTTGAAATACCCCACCTCATCCTTCGCCTCCACTTTGGTTGATCACAAACCATCTTCCAAGCATGCTCACATGTGAAGTTCTTGGGTCCTGATTTGACAGAATCGCATAAAAGCTTCTGGGCGATACTATATACGTCCCCATTGCTATTCCCACTTTTTGCAAATAAATCTTCAGCTTTTTCTAAGGAAGCAGCCTAGAGTTGTACATCTGCAGCTATCCTTCTCCAACGAATGTCTAACATTCTGAGGCCTCTTTAGCAACTTCGTAAGGCCTTTCCTCTTGAACTTTGTCGTAGTATGCAGAAACTTGTTTCCAAAGATCAATTGCTTTCTGGTCGGTTCCCAATACTACATCGGTGCAATATGTCATGTAACCAGCAACCAGAACTTTATCCTCCTGAATAGACCAACTCCGAGACGCAACAACTTCAGGAATTCTTTGATTTGGTCTAACAGGCAGTGGAGGCGTCATGATCGGAGGTTGTGTCTCCGGGACACTATCCTCTACATCTTCACAAATAGTGCTATTAGCATAAAATGACTGTTGAAAATTTTGAGAGGGAGAATTACCTTGCACATATGAATTATAGTCAGAATATTGAATGATATTCAGATTAAGATCAAAATCATCCAAGTTGAAGTTATTTTCCATTTTTTACTAAAAAAATAAACAAGCACAATAATATAGATAATGTTAATATTATTTTCAGACTAAAACAAAAAATAATAATAATAATAATAATAACACTAAGAATAATAATAACAATAACAATACTAATAATAATTGTAATAATAATAATAAATAATCATAATAATAATAATAATAATAATAATAGTAATAATAATAATAATTAAATACGAAATTAGAATAAAAAGAAATTTAAATTTGTGAAAATTTTCAGAAAAATTTAACAATTATTTCAAATTATTGTGTACTTTGCATGAAAAATGATTTATTTTAGAGAAGAGAGAAATATGATTTATGAAAGTGTGTAAAAATATATCAAAATGGGTGTCTATTTATAGATAAACAAATTATAAAGTCGTTGGTAATTTTTTATTTTTTTTTAATAAATATTTTCTGCAATATTGCCATTGCAAAATATAGCCGTTGGGATTTTTTTGATTGGTTTCTGAATGCGACACGTGTCGCACTCCTATTGCATGGCTTTGGTTTCTTGTATTTTACCGTGAATTTGCATGTTGATGTCGCATGAATCCCAACATCAATTTTCCCATTTCGCAGGATGATGCTAGGGATACACATGGTGTACACTAGCATCTTACACACCACCAATAAAATCATGCCAACTCATTTTTCTAAGATTCCCTTCAAATGAAATTTTCAATTTGAATTTCAAACTCAGTTTTAAAATTCTAAATTTGAAATTCAAATATCTTTTACATTTCCAACAAACAATAATTAATTCCCAAAAAAAAAAAAAAAAAAAGAGGAGAGAGAAAACATTTTTTTCAATCTCCCTTTCACGTTTCTCTGGAATATGTCTTGTTCTTCCTTCTTGTTGTTCTTCGTTTTTTTTTTCAATGGATTCAAGATTTTTTCTGGTTTATTATTTTTTACATTTGGTCTTGTTCTTATGGATGTTATACGGTATTTTTTACAATGGGTTTTTTCCCGGGCTCGTGAAGAGGGGCAGCACCACCGTAGATTAATTGTTCTTGTTGTTATGCATGTTCTTGGTTTCAATTAATTGGCGGATGACTTTTACCGGCGGCGGAAAAGCGGCGGCGGTGGTGGTTTATCTTGCTTTTCCTTGTGGTTGTTGGTGTTCTTCGTAGTTAATTTGGGATTTTAGGGTTTTCTGTCTTTTCAATTTGATTCATTGAAATAATTTAATATGTTATTCTGATTTTAGTTATTTTGGGATTTCACTTACTGTGGGATTCTAGTTAAATTGGGATTTAGGAGTTTTTCCGACTTTAGGCTGTTCTTGTTGTTCCTCTTGCTGTTCTTGTTCATTAATTTGGCCGGATGAATGGTGGCCTCTGTCGGCGGCGGAAACGATGGCTTTTAGCGATGGCGACTTCTAGGGTTATCGAATACCTGTAAAGCCAAAAAAAATTCAAGGGGATGACTATAATTTTTACGGGATCATTTCAAATTTTCAGAAAATCATAAAGAAATAGATACGAAGTATGAATTCAGGGTTATGGAAATCAAAAACCTTTATATAGGATCATTTTCTCTATGAGAAAAGGAAAAGAGGAACTGAAGTTACTTGTTAAAAATATTTATGATGTAATTGTTGATGTGCTGATACCCCTTGCTATATTGGTCATTGCAATGAATAAGTTTCTTAGTAATTATGAGTGTAGCTGGGTTCGATTCCCAGTAAGGCCAACTTTTTTTTCAATATATTGACTTTAATTTTACGAATTCATTTTTACACAATAAAAAACCTTTATATGGGATCATTGTATCTAAGATATAATCAAAAGGGTAACTGATATTACTTATTAAAAAGACATAGATTAAGTACAAATATGATGTAATTGTTGATGTGCTGATACCCCTTGCTAAAATGGTCACTACAAAGAATAAAGTTCCCTAGTCTGATTACGCGTACCTGTGTTCGAATCCCTGTAAAGCCAATTTTTTTTTCATTATTATGACTATAATTTTACGGGATTATTTAAATTTTAAGTGAATCATCTTTTTTATTTATTTTTAGTTTAAGGAATTAAATACGGAGTATGAATTCAGTGTTTATGGGATTAAAATACCTTTATATGGGATCAATTGTTCAAAAACTTGTTCAAAAAGACAATTGTTCAAAAAGACATAGGTTAAGTACTAATATGATGTACTTATTGATGTGCTGATACCCCTTGCTATAATGGTCACTACAATGAATAAAGTTCCCTAGTTTCGATTATGAGTACCTGCGTTCGAATCCCAGTAAGTCCAATTTTTTTTCAATATTATGACTCTAATTTTACGAGATCATTTCAATTTTAAGAGAATCATAAGGCGATTTATTTTTAGTTTAAGGAAATAGATACGGAGTATGAAATTCAGTATTCACAAAATCAAAAACCTTTATATGGGATCATTTTACATATGAGAAAATGTAGATGGGACCGAAGAAATTTATTTTACATATGGGAAAATGTTAAATTAATTTTAAGTATATTTATGATGAAAAAGTTGATGTGCTGATACCCCCTTGCTATAATGGTTAATGCAATAGTTACGTTTCTTCGCAATTATGAGAACCTGCGTTCGAATCCCAGTAAGTCCAATTTTTTTTCAATATTATGACTTTAATTTTACAAGATCATTTAAATTTTAAGAAAATCATAAGGCAATTTTTTTTAGTTTAAGGAAATAGATACGGATCTACGAGAAAATCAAAAGGGGAACTGAAGTAACTTGTTAAAATCACTGTAAGGCCAAGTACCCATTTAGATGTGCTGATACCCCTTGCTGTATTAGGTTACAACAAGATGTGTTGTCTCCCGTGTTCAAAATCTTGAAAGAGCAAATAACAATTTCATCGTTTTTTTTAATAAAAATCTGTCAAGCCACGCACACATTTGGTAAGTATTCGACACGAAGAAGACCCGGCTGACCCGAGATGCTTATCAATTTTCACTTCTACACTGAATAGATTAAAACAAGTATATTTTCCTTCCTACATTCATGTCCATTATCATTTTCTAATTAGATAATCAAAGAAAAACCTAAACCCCAAACATAAAAATAATCATTTTTACGAACCAACAGAATCTTAAACATATATGTTCATTTATGTTTATATCTCTAGATGGTTCATTTCAGGGAATCATTTATATCTATATAAAGAAAAAATGAACCATCTAGAGAATCTTAAACATATAAAGAAAAACCCTAGACCCTAAACATATATGTTTATTTATGTCTATAAAAACACAAACATAAGAGATCCTATAAAAATATAAATGATTCCAGGTATAAAATAAAACTAATAATATTTTCGAAGGTTATAATAGTAATTTCCATAAATAAACATAATCTTTTTAAAGCAAGACATCCACTTCCACAAACAGAACAATAGTGAGGCGATATTACCCAAGAATTGCAAATTCAATCAAGCATCAACCGGATACTACTATTCTCAATCAGGTAAATCTAAGTAATTTAAATTATTTTTGATAGTTTTTTCAATTTTATGGGGTTAGTGTTCGTTGATTCATGTAACCCCAAATGCATTGCAGATTCGCAATTGCAAAATGGCTAAGGTGAATGTAGCAAATTTTACATTTTGGCATGGTGGTAAGGTTATATTTTGGCCAAAATTACAATACAAAGATGGGGAATCCATAAATGTGAAAATGTATGAAACTCAGTTCGCAGTTGACAATGTGGTAGCCATGATTCGTGGGATGGGTTATGATGATTTCAAAATCAGATATGTCCCTTCAATGGGTTGTTTGCCCACCGAATTAGTTGATGTAGTGGATATGGACGATTTCAAGAAATTGAAGGAAGTGGCATTCTCAATAGGTTATATTAACATAATCGTGGTCAAGAATGTTATGAACGCGGCTGTAACGCAACCCTTAGTGTGTGATAAACAAGAGACGAAACCACAACGACCACCTGGTGTGCAGGTCTCAAACCAGGTACGGTTTATCGCTCTATATCTTAATATTGATTCTTCAAAATAAGATATTGATATTTATTAATATCATATGATACAATAAATATTGGTTTTTATTAATAATCTAAGGTACAAAATAAAGTACTGATATTTATGATTAGCATATGTGTCCCTTACATTTAATATGGAATACATGTTTTGACTTTTTTGTAAAATTGAATTGATAATTGCAACAGTGTGCTATTAAAGAAAATGGTATACGTCGGTTTGTTGAACTCATTGGAAATTTGATTCCAACACAGCGAACATGGGTTGAAGAAATGGGGTTTAACAATTTGCTCAACTTGTCTATTACTAATATTGATCCGAGCTTTGCAAATTGGATTGCATCGAGGTTTGATCCTGTGACCTCTATGCTTAAAATAAGGGAGAACCTGTCAGTTTGTATAGATGGTGAAATGGTTGGATGGGTATTAGGCGTTCCAGGTGGCAATTATTTCTTTGACGTGTCGAAGGCCTCCCGTCAAGACTACAAGGATTGGAAATTGCACTATATGGAGGAAACAGTAAATGGTTCCATCGACGAATCAAGACTTTTCGATAAAGTATGTTCGGAGAAATCTAACAAGACCATGTTTAAGCAACACTTTCTACTCTACACACTGGGTGTGTTGTTATGTCCAATACGGAAGAGCGGTCTAATAAGTTCAGTGCATATTTACGTACTGGACAAAGCTAGAAAAGCTTACGACTACAATTGGGGTAAGTACGTAATAGGATCATTTTATATTTACTAAACATTGACGTTGTTGATTGGATAAGTAACAACAATGATGCGAATAATATATCTTTTAACTTTATTTATCAGGTACAAAATGCCTTTTGCTCCTTTTATTGGTTGCAATCATCACGGCTCATCAATCGTCCTTGGTGCTGCCCTAATAACCTACGAGGATGCAGAATCATTTGTTTGGGTATTCGAACAATGGCTGCAGTGTATGGGAAAACCCCCAATGGGCATCATCACCGATCAGTGTAAGGCTATTGGAAAGGCAGTCCAGACTGCATTTCCTGGCGTGCCGCATAGGTTATGTGTTTGGCATATTATGCAGAATGCAAGCAGAAACTTGGGCAAATATTCGAGCTGGAAAGAAATAGATAAAGATTTTCAAGTAGTCGTGCACGACACACTGACCATCGAAGAATTTGATGATGCATGGAAATCCATGGTTACGAAATTTGGGTTACAGAATGACAAATGGATAAATGAAACTTATCGTATTCGGGCCAGTTGGGCCCCTGGTTATTGGCGGAGCTCATTTTGGGCTGGAATGTCATCATCACAAAGGAGTGAAGGAATGAACCGCTTTTTCAAAACATATGTAGGCTTAAACACGTGTTTGATACAATTCATGAAGCAATTTGAGGCAGCTCTTAGAGGAAAAGTGGAAGAGAAAAAGAAGTTACATCTCGACTCACAAAATAAACCATATACTTATAACAACACCCTAATTGCGGAGGTAGTGTTCTGAAAGGCATACACCAATACAAAGTTTAAAGAGGTGAGGGGTGAGGTGATGGGTCTGACGCACACAAATATTGTTAGTACTGGCCGTGACGGCACAAAAATCTTATATGATGCGGTGGAGAAGATCCCAATCCCCGTACATAAAGCAAAGCAGAAGACTTTTCAGGTTACCATTGACAAAGAAATGGGTGAGTTTACTTGCTCATGTATGCTTTTTGAGTTTCGGGGAATTTTGTGCAGGCACATCATTCGTGCGATTCATTGTGAGGATGTCAACTCTATACCTGATAAGTACATTTTGACTAGATGGAGGAAAAACGTAGTTAGGGATTACGAGAGTATCAAGGTTGAGTATTATGACCCAAATGACTCAACCCAAGTGACAAACAGTAGGGAGGTAGCAAAACGGAACAACTACATTTCTACGTTGGCACTGCACAACAGTGAGACATTCTCGATTTTTATGGAAGCCACTGAAAAAATGCGTGAGAGTCTCGAAGATACAATTGGTATTAAGAGGACTGATGGTGATGATTTTATGGACTGGTGGGACCCTTCGAGTAAGAGGGTGTTTGGCCGTCGTAGGATAAGGCCAAAGGAAAACAATAAACAACACCTCGAACGCTCCACAGTGCCAGTTGAAGGGGCCAGTAAAGATCCGATAGACCAAAGAGGCAAAGGTAGGGCTCAAGAGAAAAGGAAAAAGCACCCAGCTGAGAAAAAAACAAGGAAAAGGCGAAAAAATGTTGTGCACGACACAGACGAGGATATGGACGAGGTATGATCTTTTAATTCCATTCGTTAGACTACACCTCAAATAAAGAAAATAAATTGTAGTCCATCAAAATAAATCATTCTAGTTTTTGCGATGTTACAATATTATATACATAATCTATTTATGCTAGCTAATTTTTTCATAGAAAAGGGTTTATGTTCTTCATTCTTGTTTTTAAAGATTAATTATTGTATATATAGAATCTTTTTCTGTTATTATATGTATATATAGGGTTTATTTTATATTTTATACAAGTACGACGAGAATATTGTGGTACAAATACTAATACAAAGTATAGAAATCATAATATTGCATAACATATTATTCTGTTTTTTTGATTGAATTTTCTCTTTTGTGTTCGATTTTGCAAAGGAGAATGATGAGGCATTGCCAAATGGAGAACAAGGCCATGTTGATGCTGGTAGAAGTGTTGGTGTAACTGATTCTTACTACGGTGGATATCAATATTACGGCGGAAATTTTTATCAATCCGGGATACAATCCTAACTTTTTCGCACCCAGCAGCAGTAATTATCGTCCGAATATATATCTGAACCAGCAACCACTTGGAAGAGGTTACCCCAACTTCAGCGTGAGGAATCCGCAACAGCTTTCACAGTCATACATGTCGCAAGGATCAAACCAATATTCAGCTATGCGTCCAGGCTTTTGACAATATTTACATTATCATGTTTTGATGTACTGGATATTTTAGTTGACAACTGCGTTTTGGAATCACCATTATCTAGCTATACCATTTTCCTTCTTTTGATTTTGCAAGTGTTGTTGTGTTAGTTTTTATAATTTACATTATCATGTTTTAATGTACTGAATATTTTTGTTGACTACTGTGTTTTGGAATCACCATCATCTAGCTATATTATCATGATTGTTGTTTTAATAGGATCACTTTTATTAATAAGTGATCAAATGTTGCAACTAATACGTCTTGTAGTCTTGTCACAATGGGCACCACAATGCTACCTAATTTTTCAGTTTATTTCCATGTGTTCCAAGCTTCCCTAAGGTAGCTTTTTTTTGTTGAAGGTATTATATGATGTTATAAGATCATATTTGTTAATATGGTATCATATAATAAACTACCAATCACACAGAATAGTGTAAAAATATATATGTTCCACATAACAAGCACAAGAACAATAAAGCTATACGTTTTTTTTTATTTATTCTTGAGGCGAATAGTAGCTTTAAGTTTATTGAATATCATATTAAACCTGAATAGTAAGCGTTTTTTTTATTCTTGACGCGAATAGTAGCTTTAAGTTTATTGAATATCATATTAAACACGAAGGGTTTCATGTTCGATGTATTTCATTAAGTTGGAGAATATAGTTCGTGAAGGTGGTATCATTCCAAGCGTTCAATCTTCATGAACTTTTTTTTTTTTAAAAAGGGTTAAGTGCGAATTAGTCAAAATATTTTATTTAAAAAAGATGTTTAAAAGTTTTTATCTTATAACTTTTTTAAAAAATCGGTTCACAAAATACAACATGATTTTAGTTTCTTTGAAAGGGTTTGTAGTACATAGGATAAATAAAAGCCATAATGATTGTGGTTTTATCGATTTTGATTTCGTCATGTAAATATTGATCCCATAAATATGTGATATAAAAAAAAATTATATGAAAAAAATTCCTAATTTGAAATTTTATTATGAATTTTATTTATAAGTGGGGGGCAGTGAGAATAAATTATATGCACGTTTGAAACTATTTTAATTTTGATCAAAGTTGCACTAATTTTTTGGAGGGGTATATTCTACGTAAAATCTATTTTGTTTTAAAAGGATCAAACAATATTTAGATAGGGAAAAAAACGTAAAAAATGTATTTGATTTCTTTATGTAAATATTGATCCCATAAAACATGTGATATTAATAAAAACAAAATCATAAGGTCTTGTTAGGATTCGAACCTTGGTGTTCTATGAAGTTTAGGAAGTGTTCAAGTAACCAATATGACAAAGGGGTATCAGCACGTCTAGTTTGCAATACAAATTAGCTTGACCATTCAAATACGGATTCTTTTAAAAAGGATGATCCCATAAACTAGTGTACTGATTTTAAAAATAAAAAATTGCTCATGTTGCATGCATGGGTATCAACACGTCTATAGTTTAAACATAAATTCTTTTCATCTATTTAAAATTATGATTTTATTTGTTTTTTGATGTACTTAAAATTGGAGGTGATTCCACGACATCATAATTCATGTTAAAGTAGATGGTTTAAGTTGTTATCGTATTTTATGGAAGTATCATTGCAAAATCATCTGTTACGATGGCATTAGTACTTTAGAAAATTTTATAAGTGTTTTTATACAATAGGATTATTATGACCACACCTTTTCCTATAATACAACACAATAATAAAATAAGTCGTGAAGGCTTGGCAAATGAATTAACTTCGCCACTTGAGTATTTACCACATGTTATAGATATGTTGAATTATGAACCCAAGTTCGATTCGTAATGCACAAAAAGGGGAACTGGGAGAAAATAGTTTTATTTTTATTTTGATTTATTTTGTTAATAATAAAATTTATATTTGAGGAGTTCATGTTTGAATTTGTGGGAGCATTACAAGTTTATACACAAACTTCTTATTAACTTCATTTGTTAATCCGTCATATAAAAATTTTCATAGCTTACTATGTTGTGCTGATACCCCCTGCTAAATTGGTTACTTAATCATCTCTTCACTACGGTAAACCCGTGTTCGATCCTACTGAATGGTTAAAAAAAAAATTCCTCTTTTTTTCTATCTGGTTTTTTTACTTCTGGTTTTTTGTGACAGAGTATATTTTATTCAAACTCTAAAATCAAAATACATTTGTGAGTATCTTTTATTCAATTTATAGAATCATAAACATAACTCATACGATTTCATGTAGCTTCAACATCCCATTGTCACTTAACTAAACAAAGCAGCCATTGTCACTAACAATTCATCATTTCCAGTTTCGAAAAGTCGAATAATAACACATTACATATCTAGTTCTCTTCTACACCTTCTTACACCCAGTATATCACAATTGAAACTAATTAAATCTTAATAAAACAAAATGAAACTCTCTTGGTAATTTCATCAAACATGTTATATGCATTATTAAACACATGGAAGTTTCACCTCATTGAGATAGTTACAAGCTTCGAAAATGGCGAAAAATATAAAGATAAATAGAAATTCATAGTGGGAAAAATAATCACATAATTTGCATTCACTTTAGAAATAAAAACCAGAAATATTATTTTTGCTTTGCAGTTCCTCTTCAAATGAAAGATGAAAGTTCCTCTTCAAATGAAAGATGAAAATTCCTCTTCAATGGAAAACCAGAGGTGAAAAATGAAAGTTGAGGTGAAAAATGAAAGTTGAGGTGAAAGATGAAAGTTGAGGTGGAAAATTGTTTTGGCGCAAAAACGAAAATGTGTATGTTGGCGCAATTACATCCCGCTCAAGAGAACAGAATGGCGCAAATCAGTGAAAAAAATTGCCGCCCAAAATACTATTTTCACAAAGCTTTCCCTCTCTTTTTTTAGTGGGATTTGTGAGGTGGCAAAATTTAATAGGTGGTGTGCAAGATACCTTTGCACACCATGTGTATCCCTAGCCTTTTCCCATTTCGCATGAGGATGTCAGCATTTGGCAGTAATGGGACCCACATTTGCACAATTGCACATGCAAGGAAACCGCTCACGAGGAGTATTTTCCCATTTCGTTCGTGAGCGTTTTACGTGAATTTTTTTTTCACACTTTAACGTGAGTCCGTGAACATATTTACTCACCAAAAACCACTCGTGAATATTTTTTTTGTTCTGTTGGGAATGCTCTAATGATTCAACTTTTTTTTACCAAATCAAGCACTTTTTGTACAAAAGTATTTTGCAGTTAAATTTCTTTTTCGGCTTCATTTAGCTTGTTCTTTTCTTTTATAAGAAATTTATTTCGAGTTTCGGCAAACCCGACCCGCTTAACTATAAAATCCAATGTTTTTACGAATTATATTTTTTTGTATAATTTTTTCCTTGTATTGTTGTTTTGTGTTTAGAATGATAATAATATGTCAGCTAATCTATATTATTAAAGAAGAGTGGTGGGTAACGAGAGGTTACCAAGCCCTCAATACTCCGCTCTTAGCTATGCCACGTCATACTCACTCAAAAGGAAATTAATTAATTCGCAACTTGAATTACACATCAATCAAGCAAGAAAAAAATGAGATTTTTTTTAAAAAAAGGAAATTTAAATTCATATTTAATATAACTCAATTAGTCAAATTTGCATATCTTAAATAATTTAATCTAACTTAATGAAAATTAAAGTTTCAAGAATAAGCATAAAAATTAACAATAGGAAGAATTAATATAATTTCAGAAATAAACCTAAAGTAAGTAATACGTATATAGCACACTATAAAAAGAAAAAGTATTTGGGAAATGATACATACTATACAGAGTACAGAAGAAATTAAATAGTATAATTTCAATCTCCACTATACATAATAAAATCCTAATAAATAGAGATTTTAAATGAGAAGATAGGTTTAGTTAGAATCTTAAAAATACACTTCAAAGTTATCTACCAAAATCTCCGGTTCAATCTCCAACAAATTACAATGTCCATTAAAACCAAACAATTAAAGAAACATATCATAGATTGAATTATAAAATTTGACAATTAAATTTAGGGTAAAACGTACATTCCCGTAATATGGAATAAAAAAATACGTAGTATAAAAATCATTTGGTAAAAAATTATAATTTTAGATTTAATAAGTTTGGAGGATTATTAAAACTCAAGTTATAAAGACTAAAAATTATGAAGCATATCAAAAAAATATTTACGTTAGCATCATATGAATTCATTTACTTTTATTCTACTTGTATCACAAGAAGAAAATGAAGAAATGTGGGTGGCGACTCATAACAATCCTTTGAATTAGATGAGAAGAATAACTTGAATGAGATAAGAAAAATAACTTTATTATTTCGATAGGACATCCGTAAATTAAAATTAACCACATAATCATTTTCAAAGTTTTTATTTGCAAGGCCGTCATGATTTTCTAGAAATATCCCTTATTGATGTTCATTAGTTTTTAATTTGATTTTTATGTTTATCCAAACATTATACGGACTATTTATGTTCATTTTGATGTTGATTCTCTATAAATATTGCTAGTTATTATACAGAGAATTGATTTAGCAAGATTATAAATTTAGTTATCCCGTGCATTAGCACGGGCACATACTAATAAGAATGAAAGGAGAGTATAATGATTCTTAATATGCTAAAGAAATTCCTATTTGATTTATTTTTTATTTTTTTGTGACATCTTCTACAAGCTTTTTAGAGAAAGCAATTTATCTTGTTATATTTTAGTTTATAAGTGTGAATAAAATTTTTGAAACTACTTGCAATTTTATATCCATTGCTTTTCTAAATTACTAGTGATTATATATTTATATTTAAAATGAACCGAGTTGAGATTTTCGAACCCAACTTGTTCCCCTCGAGTCGAACTCGAATCCGAGCTGAGTCTTATCAACCTGACCTTTAAACTTGAGCCAAATTCAAATAAAAGAAATGTACCAATAAAAGCAGCGGAAGCATTAAACTCATGACTCAACCTTCATCTTAATTAAGAGATTTTTCTTTTACATATTTCTCGAGTGATATTTTCCATCTTTCTTCATTACATTTTTTTACAATTGATGATATTAAGGTGAAATTCGATAAAATTGGTTTACTAGCTAACTAATTAAAGCTTTGAAAGCAATCACTCTAAATAGTAACAACACAAAAAATATTCTCATTAACGATAGGTTATTTATGACGGGCTCAAATCATGTCTTTTATGTTAAAAAAATCTACAACATAGTGTTTAGACCCGTCATAACCTAACTCAAAAAATCTAATAAATTAAATGACCAACATGATGATATATGCGACGGGATAGTTAATTATAACAGCCACTTTTCATGATGGGCTTACGACGGGTGATCCCGTAATTGTTCTTTTATGATGGAAATTTTTTTCGTTAATAATCATTTTTCTTGTAGTGTAATGCACTAACGTTTTAAAAAAAAATTGAGATAATTAACCTAACTAATAAGTCCGTCAAAGTAGAAGAGTTCAATTGTTTTTCTTCTAACTTTTGGGGATGCAAAAAGTCTTTAGAAAGAAAAAATATGTTCAACTATCAAAATGAAATTTCAGCGTTTAAGGTGTCTAGCAAATTGAAGTTTTCTCTTTTTATTTAGTCATAATAATGAAGCAACAATTTATTTTATCTTGTTTGCATTAATGATAAACTTATTAAATTATTTCAGCTTATTATATTTAACTAGTGTGTGGCCTGGGCGATGCCCCACTTGCTACTTTGAATAATTAAAATTCGATATTCTAGCTCAGCTCAATATTGACCTAAATACATATAGTCCATAAAAGTGAAAAGATTCATTAAGTTCATAAACTATACATGTAAACTACGTCATTTATCATGCCAAATAATTTTTCAATTAGGTCATTTTACAATTAGTTTAATTTATTTTCGAATGGAACTAAGTGCTTCAAATTAATAAACACCAAATTAGATATATGCATGCCATTTCTATAGATGATGCTTATGAGAATTATGATATCATGTTTAAGGCATGATTTTCCTAATTATTTAATTATTTTTATAACAATATATTTCATAAGAAATAAAAAGGTACCTTAAATATTTAGTTGTTTTAGACTTCATGTTAACATGTATGTTAAATATAATTTATGGGATGAAGAATTAGTGCTAATCTTGACTATTAATATATAGTAATATCAATAGCCTACCACAAGCACTCCCAAGCCCAAAGCACACACTAGCCCAACTAGTAGGCCCACTTCTATTCAAACATAAGAGGTGGTCTACTAATATAAACAACTCTTTACATCTTCATTCTATCAATGTGGGACAATTCCCAACAACAAAAACTCACCATTCTTAAAGACTACTCTAACAATGTATTTATAAGTTAGTGTGCATGAATAAACAACACTTAGTGGTTTGTTGAGATGGTAATGATATTTATTCTCCAAACATGAGGTCTTGTGTTTGAACCTTATTGTATTGATTTTATTGTTGTGATGTTGTCTAATATCACATAACCTTGGTAAATGGATGATGTAGTGTAAACAAGAGAGTTTTACATGACACATAAACTTTCTTTGCGACGCATTTAATATTTTAGTATAGATTGGCTATTCATCTAAATTGTCAACCTTAACTGGGTAAACCAGTGGGTTAATGTTTCAACTACCCAAATTGGCTCGTGAAAAATTATGAAATATGAATATGGAAAATATTACATTCTCTGTTTTATGAGTATCTAGGAGTAATACGTACTATATCAACAGACCGAGGAATTGAGGTAAGAATAAAAGGTTGTGAAAGTGAATACGTGTAATTCCTGCGTTTCATAAATATCACGCCATCTTGTTTTTACACTATTTACACTAGATCTTTGTTTATTTTTTTGTAATTCCTACTTAAAAAAAATTGTAGTTATGTGTGAAATTGTTAGATTTGTATCGATATACATATTTTCTAAATTTAATTTTTATTTTTATAATTTTTACTGATACATAATTCGAGATATGAAGAGTCAAAATATGCATTGGGCACGTAAAATCAATCATGGTGCAATATCTAAGCAACGGATGAAGTTTTTTTTTTCCGAACAAGAAGAACTTGTGGTTTAAAGATGACACATTTGAGAGGCCGGATTTATCAATTAAATCCATTGAATGACTGTCTCTTCTCTCCCTTCCTCCTTTAAAACCCTAATTTTCTAGGGGCTACCACCATCATTAGATTGATGGTAAGCCCCTCCTTTCTTGTTTTTTTTTTTCTAGCTTTTGATTTCATGTTTGAAATAGGAACTCCATTCTCTCTCTAATGGAGAGTTTCTTTACTCATTTTTTGGATACTCATTTATTGGTTTTATCTCTCTCCTTGTGAGAGTATGGGGCTATAGTTTTAATTTTGTAGGAAAAGTGGATTTATTGATGAAGATTTGTGCGACGTTACAATAAATGTTAGTTCTACGGCCACAATCAATTAAATCGAACTTAATTCAATCTCAAAACCACAAAAGATTAAAAAAGACCCCTTGTTAAAGGTTGTATCAAAGCGCGATGTGAAAGAGGTTATTCATCATTGTCAGATTTCATCCATATCGATCATGATTTTGTCGGATTAGAATTTTGTTTGATCCACATTATTTTGTATTTGTGGATTTTGATTTCCATTGTATATATTGTAAGATAATTTTATTAATGAAATAATTATAACTTTAAAAAAATTATCAATTGAATGAAAATGGAAAGTAGGAGAAATACCAAACAATGGAGGGAGTAGATTCCTATGGACATCGTTCTCTACTCGATCCCAATTAGGTCTAGTAGATCTTGTTAGTTATCCGTTGAGATAAAACTTTAACAAGTTCAAAATAGGGTTAAGAATAATGTTGAAAATAAGGCACTATTCTTCTGAGCTTCTTTTTGCCGATCTGAACTGAAGTGAATGGAGCTTAACTATACTGAACTAAATTAGACTGAATGAATAGTAAATAATAAATAATAAATAGTAAATAACTAGTATAGCACCCGTGGGATGCACGATTTACATAATATCACACGTAGTACAAAGTATAGATGTAGAGAATGGTCATCTAAATAGATCTTATAGATATTATTCGAATTAAGTTAATGATAGATAAATCTGTTGTTGCTCCATTCGATGTCTTATTTTTCAAAAAAATTAAAACAAATAATAGTGCATGTAGATAAAATTATTTCATCTCAGTCCATCATCCGTATCAAACATAAAATATATTTCATTCATTGTTTACTTCCATAGTCATACTCAGCCAACACACGTCCCACTTTTTACCTCATCACTTAACATCTCCAACATCTACTTTATATAGCTAGAGATGTTTTCGAAGGGGGCGGGGCTGGTGCGGAGGATGGTCCCTCCACCGCTAATCCGCCTAAAAATTTCATCCCTATACGCGCCACCCATAATGGGTACAGGTATCCATCCGACCATCCCTTCTCGCAACTCGATCGCGAGGTACAAAATAAAATGTATCTCCACTCCATCACTGGCCCGATCGATATCCAGATCCACCTAAAATCCACCCCTAGATTCGACTTTCTTTTGGTGTAAGACTTTTGAATTCTTAAACTATATTAGTATTTGACTTTTCTTATTAGAGTAATAGAGTAAATAAACATTTAAAATACTATAATAATAGTACAAAAAATGTTGATGTTCATAACTAATAAAGATCCAAACTAAAATTAATTCTCGCCCGTCACCTGTGGATTTTTTTTTTATTCCCATCACCCAAAAAACTTTGTTCATCCTCGGTCACTTGGGGCACATATTGGGAGGTTCTCCCAAAAATCGCCCCTATAACAATCTGATATCCCTAAACTCGTATAATTAATCAATAATTTACATTACTTTGACGTTAACTTTTAATATATTGACATATATTTATAATTATAATTTATTTTATCAATTACCTAAAATATTGATAAATTATTTAAAAGTGACTATATATGGGCCGAGTGTTCTTAAATTCCATAAATTCTAATTCATCCCATCACCAATGTGGATACATATTATCCCAAGTATATGTTTATTAGTTAATATTATAATATAAAATAAAATAATATAAACCCTTAAAAGCTAGATACGACTATTATAAAATTTATGGCATACAGAGTTAGAAATTTCAAAATTATGTCCGCTCTACCGCCACAAATATGATATAAATCCTTATAAGATATAACCACGTACGACCTTATGCATCAACTCTTAAATCAAACTTAATATAAGTTTCAAATTCAAATTTCATATTTTCTTAGATTTATCTATTAATATTCCTTTTACTGTATCCTTTGTGATATAAATAATTTTTTTTTAATATATACATATACATGACGACATATGACATTAGTTGTCAGATGGGTTCATATTCTTATTTGACAAACATTATGTTCAAGTTCCGCCAACATTAAAGATTTTGGTGTCTAACTAAAAGTAAAAATATTCCCTGAAATTGTAATTTGCATTATTACAGAAGTATGGAACACAAATTTGCATCATATCATCGCACGGGTGTTAAGTGAATATTTGTATTTTCGTCGCACGGGTACTCCTCATGTAAATTACAAATATGATGGGAACATGATCAATTCTTGAGAAATTACAAATGGATGATAGATGGTTTATTATCAAGAATCATACAATTAATATAATCATCATCGCAAGGGAACATCATGCAAATTAAAACTATGGTGCGAACATAATCAATTCATTTGAAAATTAATGTAAATCGTAGTATTATGGAACACAAATTAAAAATATTTTCTGAAATTATAACTAAAGTATATACTCCATACTTCGTATAATTTATTTGTCTAATTAAAAAAGGGAAAAGAGCCCAAAAATATTCAACAGAATTTTTATGATTTATAATGGAAATCAATAATATTTTTCCTTAATTAAAATATCTAATTATCTTTTTTCTAATTAAAAGAGAGGTCAATCAATGAGTGACATTTGTCATCACCACATTGATTTCCTCTCTTTTAGTATATTATATATAGATAAATTATAAAATAATAATAATAATATAACAATAGTAATAGTAGTAGTAGCAGTAATAATAATAATAATAATAATAATAATAATAATAATAATAATAATAATAATAATAATAATAATAATAATAATAATAATAATAAGTCCGGGCATTTCGCGATGGGTTGAACCGATTGATTGAGGATCGGGGTTCTGATGTGGGTCTTTCAATGTTGTTGGTTGATTTTCAAAATGCCTTCAATTTAGTTGATCGCGCGGCCATGTTACGTGCGGTTCGCCTTCGTTGTCCAGGCATTTCGCGATGGGTTGAATTCTGCTACTCTACTCCTGCCAGATTATATTATGGAGAGCACACATTATGTTCGTCTCAGGGGGTGCAGCAGGGTGATCCCCTTGGTCCTCTGCTCTTTGCTTTTGTTTTACAACCCCTGGTTTGTAAAATCAAGGACACTTTTGATGTATGTCTTCAAGCATGGTATTTTGATGACGACACTATTATTGGTGACACCTTTATGGAGGACAAACCTTGTCTCGGGTTGCATTTTAACGTGGAGAAGACCGAAGTTTTTTGGCCTACAGAGGACCCTCGAAGCAGGCTTTTGGGGGTCTTTCCCCTTGATATTGCTCGTCCTTTGCATGGTGTTAAGTTGCTATGTGGTCCCGCTAGTCCCAATTCAGTATTTAGTGGTGAGCTAGTGATGTAGAGGGTGACCAAGACCATTGGGCTTATGGATAAGGTTACTCAGCTTGATGGTCCTCAGTGTGAGCTATTGTTACTTAGGGCATGTACCGGAGTTTCTAAACTCTACTTTGCTTTTCGTACTTGTCCTCCTGGTATTTTTGAGGCGGCTCAGCGCAATTTTGATGAAGCTCTTCGATCTTCCTTGGAGCGTATTGTTACTGCTTTGGGGTCTGGCTTTGGCGATTGGCAGTGGCGTCTTGCCACCTTACCTTTTTCTTTTGGCGGACTTGGTGTTTATTCCGCAGGCAATGTTCGTCATTATGCTTTTCTTGCTTCTCGATTGCAGTCTTTTGGTTTGCAGACAAAGCTTCTACGGCATGCTGGTATTGTTGGTCCTGGTCGAGTATTTGAGGATGCGTTGAGTCTATTTAGTAGAACGGTGGAGTATGACATTCTGAGTAACCCTAGTGAGGTCGCTGCCCCTAAAATCATGAAGAAATTGGCAGATATATATTTCACAAAGGTTACTGCATCAGCAGAATCCACCTTCTCTTTATCTTCTCGATAGTCGGCGTTGTGGAAATCGCAGCAGGGAGATCACACCTCTGCTTGGCTTCGTGCGGTCCCCATATCAGGTTTGGGATAGACGATGAATGCTAAGTCTTAACGATGTGTGTTGTGTTACCGGTTGGGGGTTCCTTTGTTCTATGTTAGGGCGCCATGTTCTGCTTGCTCGAGGGTATTTGCGGGAGACATCTTTGGGGATTATACGGTGTCATGTGCTGGCATCGTGGGTATTAAACATCGGCATAATTTGGTTCGGGATCCCCTTGTTGATGTTTGTTATCGGTCTGGGATCTCGGCGCGGAAAGAGGTTGATATTGGTCTATCTGGAGTGAACGATGGAGCTCTCCGACCAACAGACGTGTTTCTCTACTCTTCGGATCGAGGCTGTGATGTATGTGTTGACCTGAAGGGATCATCTCCTTTGACACAATCTGGGTTATCTGGCTTTGCTCCTGGCCGGGTTGTGATTGATGCGGTTGTTCGAAAGCGGGTCAAGTACGAAGCACGTTGCAGGGCAATTGGTTATGGCTTTCTTCCGTTCTCTTTCTCTTATTTGGGGGAGTTGTATAAGGATGATGTTGCGTTGTTGAAGCAGATTCAGAAGTTTTCTAGGACACAGTGTAAGGGAATACAGTTAAACATAATAACATGTGCGGAACAATCCCTAAAGCCAGGAAACATGTATAAAGCACAGATTAAGCATACTTACATTCGAAGCGTGTTTTCCACAATAATCCGTCAACGAACACGAACAAAGAACTCCAATTGTCGTTCCTCTACTTGGTTCACCGACACGATCAGATTCGTCTTGATAATCGTAGCTTAGACAATTAATCAAGATACTTTGCTTTTTGGGAAGAACTCACTTTGGAGGCACAGAGAGAATTAGGGTTCTCTGTGTCTCTAGGGTTTTGAGTAATCTGAATTGTGATTGCAGTAAGTTGGAAATTAGGTCATAAGATTTTTTACATAACCTTACTAACCGACCAAGCCCGGAGGCAAGGCCGGCTAGCAAGCCACGCGTGAGACAAGCACAGCGCGCTAGGCCATGGGCCTCGCTGCTGTGGCTGTGTCGCTGCATAGGCCCGCGCGCACACGCGCAGCTCCGCTCGGCCATGGGCCAGCGCTGCCGTGTTGCCTTGGCCCTTGCTTGCTCGCCTAGCGTGCGCCCATGGGCCTCGAGTGCTTCGTGCACTCGGCTCGTGGGCCGCTCTTTGTATTCGCGTTTAATATATTTCCGATATATTATTTATCGTTTCGTATACGACGAATCACCGTCGTACGATACGATTTATTCGTTTCGCCTAGCTTACGAATATTCGCGATACGATATACGATTCCGATGCAAGGTCGTATCGTATAATATGTTTCCAACTTAAATCCCGAAAAGCTATTAAATGAATTTCCGATTCATTTAATCCGTTGATCTGTTACGTGTCATTGGTGTGACCTTGTAGGTTCAATCAAGAGTAAGTTGTCAATATCCATTAGAACTCACTGATCGGAAGATCTCACTGAATTAATTGTTCGCAATTAATCTGAACCTTGGTATTAGACTTAATGCACCTTGGGTGAAGGACATATTTCCTTCAATCTCCCACTTGTCATTCAGACAAGTGTGCATCCACATTCCTTTGTCGCTTAGTGTTACTTACTGAACATAAGGTAAGATCCAAGCCATCCTTATTAGGTCCAGAAGTGTTTCTCTGATTACAGAGTTCAACTGTCAAACTTTTGCAGAAGGTTAAGCCTAACCATTCTGAGCACGGCCATGCATTTTACAGTATCTAACTCTCCGAGAGGCCTTGTTACACAACAACACCATATCCTATCAAAGATAGGAGGACAATCCATTCTTGCAATCTATGAACACTCACTTTGATTCATAGTACGCCCAATAACTGCTTTTATAGCCTCCTTTTACGGTGCGACGTTTAGCTAGTATCAAAGCGAACTAATTCTCAAACGAGCAGACATAATCGCTCATGTTCTGAGGAACGGTTTCTAATCACCATTAATGAGAACTACCTATGACATGACTTTA
This sequence comes from Spinacia oleracea, assembly GCF_020520425.1. Lineage (NCBI taxonomy): Eukaryota > Viridiplantae > Streptophyta > Magnoliopsida > Caryophyllales > Amaranthaceae > Spinacia > Spinacia oleracea. Next base: position 69,582,014 of record NC_079491.1, on the reverse strand, counting down.
ATCTCTTAAAGCGTTCTCATGGTCAATCCGATACAAGATCCAATAAGTATCTATGCAAAAGATTCTGACATCCAGTCACTCTAGTTCAAGAAACAGAACTAAGTAATCTACTTGCAATCTAATCTTCATTAGTCATTGGTCGTCCACCTTTCAATGACCTGGATTAGGGATCCTTTGTGACTTCAATATTCAAGTTCACTTATGGGTGTTTCTTTGTCAAAGAATCCATCTTGACATCCCATTTGAATGATTTGAATCACATGGACTTGTCATTTAATTCTAAACCACAATTAAATGAATATGAAATAATAAATTTCATAAATATGAAATGGTTAAACCAAATGTTTTAAACATAGATCTAACAGATGTTCTAAAACAATACTTAGAAAATCAAAGCCATTCTCCAACATGCTTGATTCCCATGGTTGCTACATGTGCGTTGTGTTTCACTTGTGGCAACGGTTTAGTCAATGGATCCGCGACGTTGTCGTCAGTCCCAACCTTGCAAATCTCGATTTCCTTTCTTTCAACGATCTCTCGAAGTATATGAAATCGCCGCAATACGTGCTTGGACTTCTGGTGGCTCCTAGGCTCCTTTGCCTGGGCAATGGCTCCGCTATTGTCACAATACAAAGCCACTGGTCCTTTAATGGAGGGGACAACACCAAGTTCTTTGATGAACTTCCGAATCCAAACAGCTTCCTTTGCTGCTTCTGAGGCAGCAATGTACTCGGCTTCAGTTGTAGAATCCGCAATAGTGCTTTGCTTAGCACTTTTCCAGCTTACTGCTCCGCCGTTGAGGCAGAACACAAACCCAGACTGTGATTTGAAATCATCTCTGTCGGTTTGAAAGCTTGCATCCGTATAGCCCTTAACAATCAACTCATCTGTACCACCATAAACCAGAAACTGATCCTTGGTCCTTTTCAGGTACTTTAGGGTGTTCTTGGCAGCAGTCCAATGCGCCTCACCTGGTTCTGACTGGTACCTGCTCGTTGCACTGAGTGCGAACGTAACATCCGGCCTTGTACAAATCATAGCATACATGATGGATCCAATAGCCGAAGCGTATGGAATTCCACTCATCTTTCTACGCTAATCAGATGTTTTGGGACACTGATTCTTGCTTAGATATACGCCATGTGACATGGGTAGATGGCCTCTCTTGGCTTCCATCATATTGAACCTAGCTAGCACTTTGTCAATGTAAGTGCTTTGGCTTAGTCCAATAATCCTTTAAGATCTATCCCTATAGATCTTGATGCCCAATATGTACTGTGCCTCTCCTAAGTCCTTCATTGAGAAACACTTCCCGAGCCAAGTCTTTACAGACTCCAACATAGGAATGTCGTTTTCAATAAGCAGTATGTCATCAACATACAAGACTAGGAATGTAATTTTACTCCCACTGACCTTCTTGTATACACAAGATTCGTCCTGATTCTTGATGAAGCCAAACTTATTGACTGCTTCATCAAATCGTTTATTCCAACTCCTTGATGCCTGCTTTAGTCCGTAGATGGACTTTTTAAGCTTGCATACCTTTCCTTGGTTCTTTTGATCGACAAAACCCTCCGGCTGTGTCATGAACATAGTCTCTTCAAGAACACCGTTCAAGAAGGCAGTTTTGACATCCATTTGCCATATTTCATAGTCATGAAAAGCGACAATCGCAAGGATTATCCGAATAAACTTAAGCATCGCGACTGGAGAAAAGGTTTCACCGTAGTCAACGCCGTAAACTTGCCTGTAACCTTTTGCTACCAATCTAGCCTTGTATATGTATACAATTCCATCTTTGTCTTTCTTCAATTTGAAGACCCATTTGCATCCGATAGGTGTGAACCCATCCGGCAAATCAACCAAATCCCAGACTTGATTTTCAAACATGGAGTCTATTTCAGATTGCATGGCCTCTAACCATTTTTTGGAGCTTGGGCTCGTCATAGCTTGCTTGTAAGTAAAAGGTTCATCACTATCCAATATGAGAACGTCTAAGTTTTCAGTCAAGAGGACGCCTGTCCATCTGTCCGGCTGAAAAATAGTTCTATTTGACCTACGAGGGGCAACAACGTTTTGAGGAACTACTCCCACTGGCTCTTCTAAAGACCTTGGAGGTTCATCAACTTGAACTGCTTCTAAAGAGTTCTGAGTTCGTTGTTCGTCTCGAATCTCTTCGAGATCTATTATTCTCCCACTTGTCAATTTGGAAATATGATTTCTTTCCAAAAAGACACCGTCACGAGCAACGAATACCTTGTTGTCTGACTTGTTGTAGAAGTAATACCCCATAGTTTCCTTTGGATACCCAACGAAGAAACATTTGTCAGATTTAGGTTGTAGCTTGTCCGAAATTAATCGCTTGACATATGCTTCGCAACCCCAAATCTTCAGAAAAGACAACTTTGGAAGTTTCCCAGTCCATAATCCGTATGGAGTCTTTTCAACAGCTTTTGACGGAGCACGATTCAGTGTGAGTGCTGCAGTTTGCAACGCATGTCCCCAGAACTGTAAAGGAAGTTCGGCTTGACCCATCATTGACCTGACCATATCGAGTAAGGTCCTGTTTCTCCGTTCCGACACTCCATTCCATTGAGGTGTCCCCGGAGCAGTCAATTCAGAAAGAATACCGCATTCTTTTAGATGGTCATCAAACTCGTGGCTAAGATATTCACCTCCTCGATCCGATCTTAGAGCTTTGATTTTCTTTCCATGTTGATTCTCTACTTCATTTTGAAATTCTCGTAATTTCTCAAACGATTCAGACTTGTGCTTCATTAAGTAAATATAGCCATATCTACTGAAGTCGTCCGTAAACGTTATGAAATAGCTGAACTCACCTCTAGCTTTCGTACTCATGGGCCCACATACGTCCGTATGTATTAGCCCTAGTAGTTCGCTTGCTCTTTCTCCCACCTTTGAGAAAGGTTGCTTTGTCATTTTGCCAAGTAAACAAGATTCGCATTGATCAATCTTCTCTAAGTCGAATGATTTTAGAATTCCTTTCCGTTGAATTAATTCCATGCGCTTTATGTTTATATGGCCTAATCGACAATGCCACAGAAATGTGAGATTCGAATCACCAGTTTTAGCCTTTTGGTATTTATGTTATAAATGTGTTTGCTCGTATCTAGCACATAAAGACCGTTTTCTTGTTGTGCTGAACCATAAAACACTCCATTCAAAGCAAAAGAACAACTATTGTCTTTAAATTGAAAACTAAAACCTTTAGAATCCAAACTTGAAACGGAAATGATGTTTCTGGTGATACTAGGAACATAATAACAGTTTTCTAGTTCCAAAACAAACCCACTAGGCAAAGAAATAAAATAAGATCCTACGGCTAATGCAGCAATCCGTGCTCCATTTCCCACGCGTAGATCCATCTCGCCTTTATTAAGCTTTCTACTTCTCCTTAGTCCCTGTGGATTGGAATATAAGTGTGAGCCACAACCAGTATCTAATACCCAAGAAGTAGAATTAGCTAGATTACAATGTATAACATACATACCTGAAAGAGAAGTAACGTTTCCGTCCTTCTTCTCTTCCTTTAGTTTGGGGCAATCTCGCTTGTAATGACCAATTTCATTACAATTGAAGCATTGCGATGTGGAAGGAGAAGCATTCCTCTTCATCTTGCTCTTAGAAGGCGCCAGATGCCCTCCGGGAGTGGACGAAGATGCAGCCTTGCTTTTCTTCCCCTTGCCTATTTTCTTGAATTTAGTGCACCCCACATTCAAAGGGTCTTGATTGAACTTAAGGATTTTCTCGCATTTCATGAGTAATTCCACAAGTTCAGAGAATGTGCTCTCTTTCTGATGAAAGAGATAGTGCATCTTAAAACCCTCATAATCCTTATGAAGAGAATTCAGCACTAGTGCAATAGCTACCGACTCTTTGATGGAACCACCAAGTCTCTCAATTGTGAAAAATAATCCAGACATCATATCCACATGAGACCGAATTGATGTGTTTTTGTCCATCTTGACAGAGTAGATGCGCCTTTGTGCCTCCAGAAGTTCGATTTCTAGGCACGACTTGCGTGGGGTTACGAGCTTGAGATTGCTCATCGAATTAGCCAATTCGTCAACCCCATTGCCACCAGTTTGGCACAAGGGTCGAAAACCCGCACACTTATCCTCGAGGCTACTTAGGAGAGCTTGAGGTTCAAAAGTAATGAACCTCCCTCTCCAACTCTCAGGGATAGACTTAAGGATGAACTCCGTGACAAGGTACTTGTGAAGTGCCCAACTTCTGTACCTTTCAGGAGTCATGCCTCGCGCATCATAGCTAGGGAAAGGTTGTTCAATGACATAATGTATGCCATTAACTTTCAAAACTTCGACAAGTTTCCCTTTCCATTCAAGAAAATTAGTCAAGTCTAACTCGACATCCAGAATTTCAGATGATATGATTGTTGTTATGTTTGCGACCATTTTGATTACTACAATCGAAAATAATTTGCAATAAATAACCATTCATACAATTCAATAACTTTGAAATAAAAGCAAAACATGCAATCATTAAAGCTATTAAAACATTTCATTCATGCAAAAAGCAAAAACATGGTCCGAAATGAATGAAACGATTCCAAGACCCCAAAAGTCCTAAATCCTTAAGCAGCTTTAGCATGTCTTAAGTAGTTTAAGATTTTAGGTAAGCAAAACCTATTGCTAGTAATCTCCAAATTACTCTTGGTTAATAAATTAATGCCATAATTTATCCCATTGCCACAACTTAATGCCATTGTTGTTTGAGTTGTAACCACAATCAACGTGCTCCTTTAGGACGCCTTACCATCTAAGTCAACTAAAATAGCACCTCGCTTTAGCGTAAACCTACTATCTTAGATCCCTAGATTTTTGTAAGTGTTGATTTGGAAGGCAATTTTTAAAACTCCATATTACTTGGACCTAGTTGTTTCTATGTTGGTTCGATTATTTAGTGAACTTAAAACTAATCGATTCATAGGAAACAACCTGTTCATGCAAAGCATACATACATTCATACATTCACGCATAATATATATATTAAATTGCATAAATAATTGGTGATCTAGTATGGCCCAAAACTTCTTGTCTTGAAGCATTCAATCTTCATCACCTCCTTGTTAGCTTGGCATGGTCTTGAATCTTCGTTCAAATGCTAACTTAAAGTTCTAAACTAGAAATACTTGAAAATAATAAATTACATCAAAATTTCCATGGCACGCAGACCATATTTAAAACTTTTAATTCAAAGATAGAACGATGCGCAGACCGTATTTAACTATCCTAAATTTGGCCATACTAGTCACTTGGAGTACCTACATTGCATAAAATATATATTCTACGCATTCACCCATTCGTATGCTAAAACGAATGACCCATGTTAATATGCAAGTATTTACGTGAATTAATTAAAATTCACGTTCACATAAACGCGTCCTAAAAGATTAATCAATTTCCAATTTATTAATCCTTAGACTTTATTCTAATTAAAATTGAATTTCATTAAAATAATGCGACCTACGAAACAATTAAAATAATTATTTCATTTTAATTTCATTTAGTGGCTCCCACTCAAACCAATAATTATTCCGGATAATTAATTATGAAATATTGAATTAAAAATCGCGGCCCGGCCCAAGCAAATAAAATATTAAATTAAATATCCCGTTAGCCCAAATTAATGCAAATATACGAAGCCCAACTAATTAAACGATTCAAAAAAAGTTCAATTAAACGGCCTAGGCTTGCGCCCAGCCCGTCGTGCGAGAGGCCCAAGAGCACTGCCCGCGCGCCCCAGCCCATCGTGCGAGAGGCCCAGGAGCACACGAGCACTGCTCGCGCACCCCGCCCCATCGCTCGCGCCCCATTGCTCGCGCGCACGCATCGCGTACCCGCAGCCTAGTTGCCCCTGCGCTGCGTGTGTGTTGTGCGTCGAGTGTGCTGGACGTCGCAAGCCTTGTGATTGCTTCGTCGCAGCCCCGCAAGCAACATGCCTGCCCCTTCCTTGCCTAGCGCGCACGAGGCACGCAGCCTTGTGCTGCTGCCCGTGTCGCATGGCGCGGCGAGCACAATGGCCTCGTATGGCTCGACGAGCCATACTTCCATCATGCCCATGTTCGTGTTTTTGGTTCGTAAAATGGACCAACTTAATTAAAATTAAATTTAATTCACGAACTTGCATTAATTTTATTTTTCAAAAAAGGTTACGATTTAATTTTTGAAAACAACGATTTTTAACGATTTAATAAACTTTAACGACAATCCAATTTCGTAAAATTAATAAAACAAGGGCTAACAATATTCAAACTTTTAAGAACGATCGAATCAACTTTAAAGTTTGAACTTTTAATTAATAAAATCCGAAACTTTATATCGTTCATAAACAATTAAATTTCAGATTATTAATAATTTGGTTTAAGTGCGATAAAAATTAACGAAACCATTCAAAATTTTAATCCAATAATTTTAAAAATTAGCCACTGACCCATGAAACTATACCCCCTTCCCCAATTAACCGAATTATTAATCCAAAATTAATTAAAATTCAATTAGGGTTGTAAATTTTACGAATTGGGGAAAGGCAAAATTAGGGTTTATACTTATCGGAAAAATCTAAAATTTTTACCATAGATCAAGAATTTACCCAGAAACATTGTGTCAAAATTTCAAGCACTTCCGAGTAGTTTAGGTCGACATTTTAATTGAATTACTGTCCGACACATTTAAATTTTAATGAAAAATTAACAAAAACGCCCAAAAACTGATGCTTCGAGGCTTGTTTTCGCAATTTTATTCTCATGAGTTGATCTTAGAAAATCGTTTTCCATCAGATTAGGGTTTCAAAAATCGAAAAAGCGAATATTTTTGATTTCGGAACTGCCAATTTCGCAATTAATCCCGTAATTCGAAAAAATTCCGAAAAATCAACAAAAATTCCAAAAATTTCGACAATGCAAAAACAATAATAATCATGCTAATTCATGCTTTGAATACATAAGGCTCATGATACCACTGTAAGAGAATACATTTAAACATAATAACATGTGCAGAACAATCCCCAAAGCCAGGAAATATGTATAAAGCACAGATTAAGCATACTTACATTCGAAGCGTGTTTTCGTTTAACTTAGGTACAACAATATCAGTCTTTGTATTATCACAACCATTAATATAATAACTACTAACGAGGTTTTGGCTTACTGGTAAAAAATAAGGGACTGTGCACCAATTTATGAAGGGTTTAATTTCATGGTCAAGGTACAAACCAGAATTACAAAATCATTTGTCACAAAGTATTTCAAAATCTACAATCAAGGTTGCTTGGTCTAATGAGACTACTTGTATTAATTTTACTTTGGGCTTAAGAAGTCACAAATTTAAATCCTACCACTAAGGTCTTTGAGGTAGTGATTCCTGTAATATTCTTACTTTCATTTCAAAAGATTTGATGTACTACTCATACGATAAAGGTGAACCTTTCTTTTAGGGAGTTCGATAAGAAACTGTAGAATTAAATTTTCTTTGCTGAGAGTATTTTAGGATTGGTGACCTTCTTGAAGTTTTCCAAGATGCTCATATGTAAGTACACAATGCACCGATAAAACTTTCATTGGCACGTGGCCTTGAATGGCCATGCATGTGAGGCTAGTTGTTAGTCCTAAATGTTCATTTCGTGTGACAATCAACTTCACACTGGTTGTGCGGGTGTTACAATTTCCCTTATCATCACACCGTACGACGTCCGTACACCATCTAAAGGGTGGGCTGTGTAGGTGGATCGAATTAACCTGTAAAGATTTCTAATCTTATAGGGCCATTCTCCATACTTTAATTTAAAAATATAAAATTAACAAAATTTGTAACTCGATTAGCTTCCTAATGTGTTACTTAATTGGCAACTAAAATTGACTAAGGTAAGAATCAAAACTGTTACCTGGTACCAAAGAATTGAAACTATTGAGTATAAACCTTAGCTAAACAAAAGGTTGGTACGTACTAGATCCAAAACGACATTTCACCCGACAAGTCTTGAAAAGGTATGCAACAAGATTTCAAATTAACCACCAACATAGAGTTGGCTCAAGTGGTAAGCAGCTTGATGCCGCTTAAGGGAGGTCTCGGGTTCGAGCCTCGCCGTATGCAGAAACTCTTGTTGTGAGACTCACCCACCACAAGCAAGGTGTGCGACCCGGGTCGGATTCGGATGTAGTCGGAGCTAAGCTCCGGTGAACCGGGTGTGCTATGCGTAAAAAAAAGATTTCAAATTAACCCCTTTACTTTGAACAACAATGCAAGTACACCCCTACAGTCTTGCTGCAGAAGATGAAAAAGATTCCTTAACAATTAGTCCCACATTTTATATTTATTCCCCTCATCTTTTAAAAATTCTCAAATACTCAATTTTTTTAAATGTACATATTTATTTGCCTCATACTCCCACTATTTCGTAATAGGGTTGTCTCGAGGGCACGAATGCCCTGATAGGCTGATAGATTTGCACCTTAACAAAATGGTGTTGCGGAAAGACGCACTCCCTACTTAGATCTTTCCTTCCCCATAGCCATTGGCTTACGAGATTTACTTCACTGGCGGATAAATGCCTTGCCTCAGCTAGCACGTATGGGTACATTTTATTTTTTTGCGCTTGCCAATGTAAAGTTTGGACATTAATATTTTTAATTTTGTATACGTAAAAATTATAAAAAGTTGATATTCCGAAAATACATATCGAGACAAATCAAACAACACCCCACCCGATTATATTTTTCCTTACCCATAAATCACAACTAATAGTCAAAATTGAAATTTGTGAATAACGTCAAAAGGTAAAGTGTCCCTATTATTTCGAAACGGATGGAGTATCTTTTAGTAAATTTATCCACTTGCTTTTTCTCTATCTCTCTCATGATGTCCATTTTACCAACTCATGAGTATTTTATAATCAAATATTAATAAAGTTATATTTTCTTTATAGGCAATCTTTTTAGGACGAAAGGAGTATTATTTCTTCCGTTCCCCATATATTACACCATGTTGACTTTTATACTATTTTACAAATAATATTAACCCTTTTTTGCGATTTATAAGTGAGAAACAACGTACTCATGTGTGATCTCAGTTAGATTCGTATGAGTCGTATTGTTAAATAATTTCCAAGTATCAACTTATTATGGAGTATAATTCTACTCATGCATAATTCGAGATATTATATGCAAAAGTCATACGTTACACAGCATAAAACTCTACATTCTTCTATGTTAAAGGAACAGAGGAAATTGGATCTTACTACTTTGGAGTCCTTCTCCGTACGTCACTGCTTTCGAGAAGCAAATCAAGCGGCGGACTTTATGGCGAATCAGGGGCATACTACTCCAGATCTCCGTTATTGGTTCTCTTCCTTTGCTCCTCCGCTCTCCCTCATCATCCGAAAGAATGCCTTAGGTTGGCCTACTTCTAGGGCCTAACCTAGTTTTCTCTCCGTATAAAAAAAATAAAAATAAAAATAAAAAAAAGGAACGAAGGAAATATGATCACTGCTAGTACCACTATTGTTAGTACTGTTAGACGTATATTGGTAAGTAGAAGAATCCAAGTACAAAAATTTGTGTTGATGTTTGTCCAACTCTTGGATGGATCACGTCGTTTTCTCTCTCCTCTATTACAAATTTGAATGATCGATCATCATGGTTTTTTAACTTTTGGGCCCATTTTAAGTGTAGGTGCACTATATATGCTTGGAGCTGTCGGATCGGGTCATCATATTGGTCTTGGATCGGTTGTAAACGGTTTGGTACACTTCGAAATCGATTAATATTTGGTCAATATTTATAATCGTGTCGACTAGGATCGGTTCACATAACTTTGGTTCGGGTGAATTCGTGTCTTAAATTATTTCGGATTGAACTCGGTTTCGATTCGGGTAACTTCGGCTGAAATTGGTTCGGGTTTAATACGGTTTTGTATCGGTCTGATTTGGTTCAATCGAGTTTGGTTCAGTGTATGTCTTATTCGGGTAGAAATTGACATGTTTACTTCGGGTACGGGTCATATCCGGATCGACTATGTCTCGAATTTGTGTCTAGTATGGATCGACGAGTCTTGGGTTTGTATCAAGATCGGATAAGACCTACCTCAGATTTAGGTTAATGACGGATGAGTTTGCAGTTCAAGTTTACATCAGGTTAAGTTTATATTTTTGTGTTCTATTAATCGAGTGACTCTCAAGTTTGCGATAAAATTCTGATCACTTAATTATTCAAAGACTTCATGCCAAATAAAGATTTTTTAAGACTTTTATTAAATTATCTACAAATTATTTAATACTATGCATAAATAGACCATAGAATAGATTTTCATATATCGAGTTGGATTTACATAAGTAATATTTAGTTCAATTCGATTAACTTGAGTTAGAATAACGACGAGTAAGTTGAATAGGATTTGAGTTAAATCAGGTATTTTTTTTATCGGATTTAATCGGGTCGGATTGGCAAAAGTTCGGTTGAATTTCAGATTCAGATAGATGGGGGCCAGGTTATATCGGGTATCAGGTTTTATCGGATCGGGTTGAATGAGGTTGTTATCGGGTAAAATCAGTTTCCGGATTACTATTGGGTCGGATACGAGTTCGGTTCAGTTAAAAGTTATCGGATGCAAATCGGGATACGAGTCTCCTCGAATATCTAGCGATTCGGATTCGGGTCATGAACTCACGACTTAAGTCATATTTCGCGTCAACAACGGGTCGGTTCAGATCTGTTTTTATCTCATTATTTCTCGTATATATTCGGTTCGGCTGTTGGTTGATTTTGATCGGTTTTTGAATCGGGTCACTTTTAGACAGCCCTAACGTCTACGCCACTACGGTCACTACCAATGTTGTTTCACCGACGTTTCACAAATTAAACTAATCATAAGTCAATATTTTAAGGTTCTTTTGCGTTATCCATTTACATATTACTCCGTATAATTTTTGTAGATTAAAATACAAGTCAAATTTAATAATTTATCGATACATATAAAAGAAAAATATTATGCCGTATATACTCATGTTGAATCTTGTTTGATCCATCTTGTTTAATCTTGTATATTCAATCTTGTTAAATTCAAGGAATTTTTTATTGATACCATCTTAGTATTCGTTTTTTCAAACAATATCATATTTGTTAGATTCAGTAAACGCGTCAATTAGAGTGGTTCCATTAAGCAAATATAAATAGTGGGTTACAACATTAATCCTAATTACATTAGGAAAGCTAATGCAACTAGAAGTCTATTGTACATAAAATATCCCATGAGATTTATCTCCATCACACTGTAACGGAAGCAGGTCGTACACTAAGACTGGATCTGAAATCCAAAAATTATTGTGAAAATGTCTGCAAACTGATACTTCGAATATAATGAACATGCAAAACGCGTATTTGACCCAACACAACCTTTTCCCGAAAGAAGTGTATGTCCATCTCGACATGTTTGGTGTTGATGTAGTACCAAATTGCTGGAAAGATAAATAGCACTGACATTATTACAATAAACAATGTTGGCCTGTCGAAGTGGGCATTGTAACTCTAGAAGTAGATTACGAAACCAACAATCTTCGACAACGACATTTGCGATGCGCGCCTCGATATTCCGCCTCCGCACTTCATCTCAAAAGTGTAGGTTAACTCTTGGAATACCAAGAAATAAGGCTATCCCCTAAAAAGCAACAATATCATGAAGTCAAACAACGAGTGTCTAGACACCCGCCCCAACCAGCATTTGTATGAGTAATTAAGCAAGTATTGGTTGTAGGATATAAATTTAACATGTGATCAATGGTATCTTGAATATAACACATGATGCGTTTTAATGAATTGAAGTGAGGCTCCTGTGAGGGGGTCGAAAAAAACAGATCGGGCATTAAGAAAATGGCCCGAACGACTTTTCCCTCTGGATGTGGCAATCATATTAAGTAAACAAGAACTAACTGTGGGCGTTAGCCTATTTTACTAGTCTTTAGGAGTCGCTATTCAGTTTTACAATGACATTGAAGAAACTGACAAAATCCGGTTATCGTGATATGCATGGAGTGCAAACATATTTGACTCACAACGGCCATAGGTTCCCTTGTGATCCCTGTTATGGAGATCTCTCAAGGTACATCTAACGGAGTAGAGATTGAGAGTTCGGGGGACGTTTACTAATACGGGTAGTGCCCAATATTAACCCACGCGACGGTCCTTACTAGTTCAACGTGACGACGAAAGGGACATGAATTATGCTACATTACTTATCTGAGTTGGTTTTAATGCATAAGTAATTAACTAAAACAACGTTAAGATGGTGATTTAGATTAATTCAGGGTGCTTAGCATTAAACATGTTTGTCCAAATATTATCTTATTTAGGCGTGACTAATAAATTAAATTATGTGAATAAATTTATATGGTGATGAAAGCGATAAAAAGGTAGATTTCAGGTTACAGTATATCGTTGGCTATACTGCGGTTCTCAGGAATACTAACCACTTGAATTTGCTAGCTTTCCTTTTAGCTTTCGAACTTCCTAGTAACTGTCTGACTATGGGGTGAGATTCTTCCAGAGTTTCGTGTGTTTAGGCTATAGGTTGGGTCAGAACTTCGACAGTATTTGGACTGGATTGAGCGGTCGTGTGGGCAGAGTCTGCTTAACAGTGTGTTAATACGACAGACGGTCGCAAATACGGGACAAAGAGAAGCTTATGGTATTATGTGGGGATTGTGTTATTTTTTGGATTTCAGAGGGTCTATTTATAGTGTAACAGGCAAGAAAAAGATAATCATTCGAAGAGATAGAAGTTCACTGAAAAGCATCCAGCAGCGCTAGAATATTGTAGCGCTCTGATCAGGAGCACTATTAATTTCTAGCGCTCGCCACAGAAGCGCCAAATCTGTTTATTTGATAGCTGTTTAAAACTTTATCTTTTTGTGATTGGGTGAGAAACAAATTGTAGCGCCAGAATATTATGCCGCTGGCTTTGTTGCACTGGAATTTTGTGGCGCATGTGTGCCTAGCGCCTAGCGCTGGTGTTTTACTTCCACTTTTCCAGATTTATCCGATTTTATCCAAATCTTATATCTTACTCACGGTTTTATCTCTTTTAAGAATATTGGTTGGAATGCAACTCCTATTATTTTTTAAGGATTAATTGTAATGTAACGTAATCACTTAAAAATTAATCTTATATAGTTACTATTCTGGGTAGCGGTTAAGCATAGCAGTTACTATAAATAGTAGTTACTAAAAAGGGAAATATGGCTTTGGGATTGTCAGTCAGTACAGGTTGTTCGTCATATGTTTAGGAAAGCTTAGTCAAGCAGTGTTTGTTTCATCATCGAACACACCGTTTCGGGCCTAGAGAAAAATGTAGGCGTCTACAGTTAGCCCCCACTTTGATTGAGTCTGGGCAAGACGATAATCAAAGTATTGGTAGATGGAATGCGTTTGAAACTTAGTTTGGTTCAGACGAAATTTAAAAGAGGGTCTCACGAGCCCCGAGTGATAACCTTTGACTTAAGGGTCATCACTAAGAATGCCAACAATTCCCTCACGAGTCATTGGGAATCTACTAACTTGAACTGACTTCTCACAGAGTTATAGAAGACGCTCAAATGGTGAATGGAATTTTTTGAAAACAAATACTTAGCTTAATTTTTGACGACAGGATACGGGAAAAAAAGGAATAAAGGACCTTTTACTGATGAGGAAGGGATAGACCTCAAAACGGGAATTAAGATAAAGAAATTTTCTACTGATGAGGAATGAACAAACCTCAAACGGGGACAAGGAACGGTAAACCTAAAACGGGGAACGAGGAACGGGTAAACCTCAAACTGGGAATGAGGAACGGGTAAACCTCAAGCTGGGAACGAGGATCGTGACCTCTACTGGGAACGAGGATCAGGACCTCCGGACCTCTACTGGGAACGAGGACCGGGGCCTCTATTGGAACGAGTACCGGGGCCTCTAATGGGAACGAGGATCGGGACCTCTACTGGGAACGAGGATCGGAACCTTTGTTGGGAACGAGTATCTGTTGGAACATTTATAGAGTAAATGGGTTTATGAGTTAAATGTGAAGTGTGTATTATACTAGGAGTTGAGGAGGTAATATAATGTTTAGAGTTTATTCCGAGCGGATGCAACGGTTATTTGGGCTATTGCAACGGTTTTGGCGTTGCATTAGCCCGCCCGTCGGGCGAAGCTCGCCCGTCGGGCGACTTTCTCCAATCGCCCGCCAGGCGAAGATCCTCCCACCGGGCAAATGGAGAAAGTTAAATGTTTGCACGCACGCCCGACCGGGCGAACCTCGCTCGTCGGGAGACTTTCTCCGATCGCCCTCCAGGTGAAACTCCGCCCACCAGGCAAATGGAGAAAGTGTCTGTTTTAGCGTTTTTGTGACGGTTGCTTGGATGTAACCGTTGGATATTATTTCCAACGGTGACTCTTCAACAAGAACGCTATATATAGAGTACTTACGACACATATAATATGATGGTTAACATATTAATATACTTGCATACTTTTGAGAAATCTTCTTGCAAATTATTTCTTCAAAGTAAGACATTTGAGGGTTAAACACAAATTCTTGTTGGATTGATGTTGTGAGAACACACAAGATCAATTGATTCTTCATTGTATCTCAATAGTGTTATCGTGAACCCGATTGTTCCTTTGTGGGTCGATAAAATACTATTAGGAAAGCGTGTTATCTCGTTCCTTGAAGATTTTATCCGGTCTCCCCACAATGATATTTCTAACAGTATCGGGGCCTCTACTGGGAACGAGGATCGGGACCTTTACTGGGAACGAGGATCGGGACCTCTACTAGGAACGAGGACAGGGACTTCTACTGGGAACGAGGATCTGGACCTCTACTAGGAATGGGCATCATAATATATATACATTTTTTTCACGGGCGAGGAATAAATCGAAACTGGGAACTTCTTGGATTGAAAAAAACAGTAATTATGATTTTTAGAGAACCGTTACTGTAGGGGGTATTTTTGTCGTACTCTTTTTTGTAATTCCCCTACAGGCTTTGAAAGATTTGAATTTCGAAGGAGTCGCCACCAAACAATTTTTTGACTCTATTGTGGATAAGGCATTGAATCTGAGAAACAGATGGGTGAGATCCGGGCAAGGGAATGAAGTACTTGTTCCGTGAGCTTTAGAAATTGTATTCAAGTACATGACAAGAAGCATTTTCGGAATTCCCTAGTCATGGCACTATGTTGGTTTGAACTTTGAATTTAGAACATAGAATTTCTACTTGTATCGTGAACGCTTCGCTTTAAAGTTAATTGGAAGAACCTAAGGCCGGTTTGTCCAAAAATTATCTTTGTTAAGCGTGATGTAACTTTGCATTTTGTTCGATTTAGAATGTGAGGTGATGAAAGCAATAAACACATAAAACATCATCACAACGAGGAAAGGAATTATTGAAAGTGCGTCCAAAACCACATCACTTTAAAAATAAGGTGAGTAAAGAGTGCGGAATTGAAATAGCAAGAATAAAGGTGCAATATTGAAATGCGATATTGAAAGGTGCGATATTGAAATGCGTTATTGAAATGCGTTATTGGAAGGTGCGATATTGAAATGTGTTATTGAAATTGCGATATTGAAATGACGATATTGAAATTGCGGTATTGAAATGACGATATTGAAATTGCGGTATTGAAATTGTACTATGGTATTTGAGATCCGGACGCCAAACAACTACTTAATAATAAGTGCGTCCGACATGGATTCAATTCTGAAAACCTCAACTTTAGGATAAGTTGCTCATCCCAAGGTGTCTTAGATTTTGATTATTGAAATTGAACTTGAATATAGAACTTGAATATTGAAACTAGGAGTTTTGGAACTCAAAGGCTAGATCTTTTAATGTTAAAAAGGCCTCACCTTTGATGCTCCATGACTTGAAGTTGATTCTAGTTTAAGGAAGTGATTACAAACAACCTTAAACATCGTAGAATCTTGATTATTGAATCTTGAACTTAGGAGGCTAAATGTTTAAAGTCCAAATCTTTTAATGTGAAAAAGGTCTCAACTTTAATATGCTCCATAACTTTGACATTGATTCTAGTTTAAGGAAGTGATTACAAACAACCTTAAACATCATAGAATCTACAACTTGTATTTGTATCATAAAAGGGTTTTGATTTTGTAAAAATGTGTGATTGTTGTAAATAACACTTTTAAGAGTAAAAGTGTCAACCTTACTAATGATTTTGGAAATAAAGATTGAATCTTGTATGGCATAATTAAAATGGTGTTTTGGACAATTATTTGGAGAGGGTTTCAAGAGTGAAACCTCCCAAAGATGACACCTTTTGGCATAGTTTTCCAAGTTAATCAAGGGTATGAACCCTAATGATAACATCATAGGATTTTGTATTTAGAAAGGTAGAAGAGTATAATGCATTGTAGATTTAAGTAGGGATTCGGAATTACCTAGTTAGAGTTAGGTTGATTTTCCGACTTGTGCTCCCAATTGCTTAAATATTTGAAATTGTATAGGAATTTGTAGACTGGAATTTGATTTTTGTGTTTTGATTTTGAGGGCTCATTTCGAAATTACGACGTTCTGTTTTTTATTTGCTGCCCTAAAATGCTTGGAAATGAGGGCTTAAATAGAAAATTAGCCGGCTAAAATCCAAAAGCCACCTGCGCCCAGCACAGGGCCCTGCGCCTGACGCAGGTGACGTGGCCCAGGAAACGCCAAAGCAAGGACGATGACACCGTCCTTGCATTTGTCTTTTGTGAATGTACCTTTGTACGAATCGTACGACTGTTGGCACGTAGTGAATGCTTAATGATTAAGGCTTTGATTTTGTGACTAAAAACAAGTCTTTTTCGGGTTTTGAATTCGGTTTTACGGGACGGGGCCCGGCTGTAACACAACCAAACTTTGGACCTTTCAATATAGATAAATCGACCGTCCAAACTTTGGGAGAATTGCATAGCATCGATTTCCGCTCGAAAATGAATGCGGTATACCAACAAATATAATTAACTCGTGATTATTATCATTAACTAAGTAGTCTAAATTAAGTGAAAGTCATTACAACCCAATCTATGAAAATGTTCCTCGAAAAATAATAAACTTGAAACGTTGTTCAACTAAGTGATCATTCTAACGATCACTTTCACTCGAGTCGTTTCCCATTCTCAACCTGCAAAATACATAAGAAAATAGAAAGAGAGACAAACTCCCAAAAATCAGAAAAACTGAGTAATTACGACTCCATCCCGTAAAATAATTTTATTTTAAAAATTTTTAGATTTAAACATAATCAAAACATAGTAATCCAATTAAATAAATCTTTCAATTAATCGATTAACAACAATTTTATAATTTAATTTAAGAGAGGGAAAGAGAACGCTAGTAGGCCGGGACTAGTCCCAAAGTAACCACCTACTAAGAAAGGGTCGAGCGTCACCCTTAAATGATGGCCAAGTAATCAAGATGACAGAATGTCCCTAGTGTGCACACCCCTCACTAATACTTCATGCTTAGGAGGAAGACTTATGACAGAGAGTTGATAGTGAAATACGAAACTTACTAGAAGCTTATTGAGCAACAATACATGTACTCAATAGAACAACATCTAGTAGGGCAACCTGTTCATCACCCTTCCGGGTTTCATTTCCCCTCTTAAATATTTCACTCAATGTTGTTTATAAGTTTAATAACTTCCAACACATAAAATAAAGACTGGAAATGAAAATTTTGAAGAAAACAAAGAAAACAACTGATTAACTTATTTCTCATTACAACTACCATCCGAAATTCAAGTATACAACATTGAAAAAAATCATATGACTCAAATTATGCCAAATTAATATACAATCCCAGCCAGTATGTCAGTATATAATGGTAGTTCACCTTTCTTAACCACACCAGAATCATAAATTTAACGGATTTTTCATGAAATACCCCCGAATTTTGGCGTAATTCACCAAATGCCCCTCGACTTTCAGAAATTCATAAAATGCCCCTATTTCAATACTTAATGTACCAAATACCCTTATTTCAAAACTTAATACAACAAATATTTTTAATGACGTCATCAAACCTATAATCGACGAATTAACGTCTAATTAACCAGCTAATCCCTAATTAATACCCTTAATTAACCCACCCATTAACAAACCTAATTAACCCACCCATTAACCCACTGCACCCTTTTTTTTCTTTTCTTTCTCTCTCCTTCCTCCTTCCATCAGCTCACCAGCAAATCATTCATGATTGCCCTTTTTTTTTCCATTGAAGCCAAACCAAATTCCATCATAACGAATTTCATCAACTTAACAAACCCCATAATTAATTGAATGGATTACATCCCTAAAAATAAGCAAAACAAGCAAAAAAAAAAATCAAAGCAATTGAACAAATTTACCAAATCTCATCAATTTAACAAACCCCAAAATCAAGAATGACTGAATTGAAAAAAAAAATCGAAGAGAAATTCAGACTTTCAAAGAGAAATACGTACATATGGAGTTATTAATTAATATCATACTCGAACATACCCAAGGAGTTCCGCAAAACCGCAAGAATCCCCCTTTCATGGGCACCATTGACATACAAATGAGTGGCGGCTATAGTCGTCACAACACCGGTGGCCTGCATAAAAAAGGTTGCAGCCGGTGCCACCTGCCCAGCAATTGAGGTTGTTATCACCGAAAAACCCGCCGCCGCCGCCTCCTCGAGCACCTTCAAGTTCGATGTTTGAAATCTTCAAGAGCAGTTGTTGCTTGAAAAATTAAAGAACGAAGAACTTCAAAGAAAGTGAGCAAATAATCAGAACATTAAACAGAACAAGGTTGTTTCTCCCTTGAAATTATCCCCCTAATTGAGCCCCTCTCTTGCTTACACTCTTTTCTGGGAATTTTAGTTTGGGAGCTTGACATGAATTTTTTTTCCTGGGTAAGTAATTTTTGGGATGAAGGATGCTGAGTGCATCAAAAGAGAGAGAAATCTTGTTGTTGATGGAGTTGCCGAGGGAGATGTCGGAGTTGTTGATGGCGCTAATGGGGTTGGACTTGTCGTGACAGAAGGAGGGGGGAGATCCATGGAACTATGGAAGAAACTGAAAGAAAAAAGAAAAAGAAAAATGGGTTAATTAGGAGTTTAGTGAATTAATTGGAAAAAAATGGTTAATGGGTGAGTTAAATGGGTTAAATAGGATTGATGACGTCATAAGGGTACTTGGTGTATTATGTTTTGAAACAGGGGTATTTTATGAATTTCTGAAAGTCGGGGGGCATTTGGTTAATTACGCCAAAGTTCGGGGGTATTTCATGAAAAATCCGTAAATTTAACTTTTACAAAATAGTCAACCGTAGTCTCAAGTTAAAATACGGAGTAGATTGTAGTAGTATAGTAATACGACACCCTTTCACCTTAAAACACAAAATTTCTACAAACACATAAAATAACGGGATCCTACAGACGATGGACATCGATAATTACCTCACGAAGTGAAAAACCCGAAATACGTAGTATCCAAAATTAGACACGTCCTTGATTACACCTATGTAGTCTAGCTTTATGAGATAGTAAGTTGATGGAGATTGGAGAAGTATAGGTGATGAAAAAGAGAAGGAAATGATGGGTATATATATACTCCTTCATTGGGAAGATGAAGGGTTAAGCAATACATACTCGATAAATTAGTAAGTTAAAACTATGAAATTCAAGAGTTTGACCATTGATGATGAAGAATAGTGTCGGTTTGTATAACCGTTTCTTCTAATTCCCCTGTAATACTGAAGTTGTAACAAAAAGAAATATTTAAGAAATCAAACTTGCTTTTGCATAATATAAAACCTAATGCTAAGAAATGTAACGGTCCAAATCAATTTTGTTAAATTGTATTAATCCCCTTTATTTAGATTTAAAACAAGGAGACATATTTGAAATATTTACTTATTAAAATAATAATGTAAGGTTTTATTTTATGAAAGTAGTAATTTACGGTATGTAAAATACGGGATATTACACCGGCATGCTCGGTTTTGTGAGTCGGCGCCCGAATTTGGATTGCTTAGGGTCATTTCGACTGGAAAAGGCCTTGTAAAACCAATGGATAGGTCCATGGGTGATATTGTGTTTGGATTTTGAAATTAATTTTTGTAAATTGAATTTTGTACCGAGTTCCGGAATGGGAACGGGCTCGGGAATTGGACTTTGGAATTTGGATTTTGGAATATATTTTAGCAATTGGGACTTCCACACGGAGTTTTACCAACCACCTAGCAAGGATAATAGTATCGTCATCATCCCATTAGGGGAGACACGATTTAAGTGTCTATAGAAACCCCCACTTTGACTAAGCTTCGGTTAGGAAAGAGATAGTCAAATTTTCGAATAGGGACGGAAAACGATCATGATGTTCTGCAATCGAGACCATTCTTTGTACGCCGGTACCTGCACAAGACAAGCGTTAGGAAAAAGGATTGAGTCTACCTCTGTGCGGTTATGACGACTCTGATTTGTTTTTGCATTGCTTTTCCGCCTTTGGTTTAAAACAGAGATTGGCATCGAAAATTTTGGATCTTGAATTTTTGAATTTTTGAATCTTGAACTATTGATTACCCGGAGTTGATCCGCTGGGGATACTTCCACTGGGGAAAAGAGTTTTTTATTGACTCTTGAGATTTTGAAAATTTGGCTGACTTTCCTGGAGCTTGGGTCCGTTTGGAGTCGAACGCCTAAATTCTTTTATTTTTCGGACTTTGCATTCTTGAAATATTTATCTGTTAACGTTGGAGAAACAGATGTATACTGGTATTTATCAGAAGGTAGCATGATTTGATGTTTGATGCCTGGTGCAGAAAACCGTAGCAGCAAAGTACGTGCAATCAGCACGGAGGACCGCGCGGAGAATCTTCCGCGCATGCTCAGAGGTCCTGCGTCCGACGCAGGGGCCCGCGCCCAACGCATGGCTGGGTTATAAATACCCCTTGCCGTGCCCTTGTGAGGGCACCTTCACTTGCTCTTCTTTCTTTCTCTCTCAAAGGTCGACTACTCTCTTCCCTTGATCTTGTAGCTCTTGCCTTGTCCATGTAAGTATTTCATGCTTTGTTTACGAAATAACTTTTACGATTGCATGTAGTCTTGATTTTTGCACTTGAAATGTTTGTTGATGCGATGTTTGTATGGTAATAGGTTTCTTGTATCTTGTAGAAGAGAATTGTTTGGTAGCCACTTGAACTTGAACTGTTGGAACTTGTAGAATTTCTAACTTTTCTTTGAATTTTTTATTGGGCATGTGCAGATAGTGACCCCATTGGTGATCTTGTTGAGTCTCTGTAAAAGAGTAGCTAGGATAGCCTAGACGTTGTTGTAGAATTTTGAATACCTGCTTCGGCATGGATAGCCTAGGCGTTGGTGTAGAACTTGAATACCTGCTTGGGCGCGGATAGCCTAGGCGTTGGTGTAGAACTTAAATACCTGCTTTGGCGTGGATATCCTAGGCGTTGGTGTAGAATTTTCTATTGACGTAGAGGTCCCTTGCTAGACTTGTATTGCCACTGGGGATTTTTCGGAATCTTAATTTTTGTACAGGCTAGTATAAGATAGCCCCCAGGCTTGAATGTTGATCTGTATTTTGTACTTTGAATGATTTAGTATGCCTCGCCATACTCGGAGGAAGCTTGATGAACGCTTGACGGTTCGAGTGGCTTTGGAGGACGCTTCAGATAATGAAGCGGCGGTGACGAATGTGCCAGCGCCGGGCATGGTACCACGGACAGTACCTACCTTTGAGGGCACCAGTTGGCAGCCCTCGGATCGCGCTGACTTGGTGAGTTTTGTACTGTATTTTGAACTTGTTTCTTGAACTTGTATAGGTTTGAACTGATCCACCCATTTATAGGTTGACGGGGAGGCGATGCGCACCTATTGGTACTTGAGGGATCTTTGTATCATCTACCCTCTTGTTTATGACGCCGAGGAGACTCGAGCAATTTGGATTCAGAGGAATTTGGCTCCTTTCTGGGAGGCTTTGGGAGGCTTCCAAGGGAAGGCGGGCGTCAAAGCCCGGCTGCAGGCCCTGCTGGAGCGGTAGTGGGATACCACCAACACTTTTCATATGGTATGGGGGGAGATCACCCTCACCCCTTTTGAGTTTGCTATGATCACGGGCCTCCCCTTTTCTGAGAGGGAGGTGACTTTTGATTCCGCCTTGAAATGGCAGTCGGAGGGGGTCAGGGATTTGATTGGCCCTGTCATTGATTTGATTGAGGAGGGCTCCTCTGCCTCCGTGGCAGTGATTATGACTAGTATTCGCATGGCGGACATATCCGCGGAGCAGAGGGTTCGGCTCTTCCTCCTGGCTCTTGTGAGTAGAGTGATGGCTCCGGGCAGGAATAGCCGCGTGCTGGTGGGCTTCCTGGGGTCTTTGAGGGATTTGAGGGCTGTTTCAGGCCTCAACTCGGGTGGTCTGGAATACCACCACCTTTTGTACGAGATGAACAACGCCTCCTGGACTGCACCGGAGAGCAAGGCGAGTGTAGCTGCTTTAAGGGGCGTGCTGGAGGTATTTGGAACTCCTTGTGCTTTGTATTTTATACTTGCATGTTTTTATCTTGAATTTTATATGCACAAGACTTGACTGATGCCTTTGCTTGCTTTTTGAAGATTTGGGCATATGAACACTTTCCGAGCTT
Source organism: Spinacia oleracea (assembly GCF_020520425.1). Taxonomy (NCBI): domain Eukaryota; kingdom Viridiplantae; phylum Streptophyta; class Magnoliopsida; order Caryophyllales; family Amaranthaceae; genus Spinacia; species Spinacia oleracea. The sequence continues at coordinate 69,559,318 of NC_079491.1, read as the reverse complement.
GGCTCCGGCTCGCCCTAGGGGTGCGGCTTATCCGTTTGCTGCCTCTTAGGAAGGAGCGGTGCGCAGAGACGTGTCTTTAGCGACCTTTCGCAGAGCTTTGCGGGTCTTGCCTGTTGGACAAGTATGCCTTTGTACGTTCTGGGTTTTTATCCTTGTTGTACTTGTATGCTTGTCTCAGCTATCTGTCTTGTAGGTGGTATGGCGCCCTTTTGATGGTGTACCTACACCTGTTTCGGCCATGCGGGCCTATTACTTGTCGGGACGGCGGGTTCTATTCCGGGGGGTGTACCGTCCCATGTGGTATCTGGGGGAGCGGGTGACTCTTCAGCATAGTACTAGAGGCAGGTTCGTCCCTACTGACCCTCCGGATACCATGCTGGCGAAGGCTGAGGATGTTTCCCATCTCTACTCGGATGCTATGGAGGCTGGAGGCGAGTCCACTTGTCTCCTATGGGAGAACTGTGTGGATAGGAGAGGCCGTCATGATGACCTGTTGGCTAGGCTCGCTCCACCTGTACGATTTGTACCGCTGGTGAACTTTTGGATTTGAACCTTGTATTCTTGTATTCTTGCATTCTTGTATTCTTGTATTCTTGTACTCTTGTATTCTTGTATTCTTGTATTATTTTATGATCGGATAATTGTATGTGTGCTTGTAGGAGGAGGAGGTCGACCCTGAGGATGTCCCTTATGATGACAGGGTCATTCGCTACGTCGACTCGGATGGAGAGCAGGTGGAGGTCACTATTCCGGTGGCCTCTTCTCCACATCGGATGGCGCACTATGTTGTACCTGAGTATTATGCTGCTGTAAGTGCCTTTGTATTTTCCTGAAATTGATTGTAGTCTTGTATTTGGAAATTGATTTTGAATTTTGTATGAAGGCGCCTCGGGTTAGAGTGCGTCGTTGGATGCTTGTGATTGATTCCCTGAACAGGCATTGCGTCAAGATGACCAAGAAGCTTACTGGCCGGGACAGAGAGGTGAATTCATTGACTGTGAGTGATTTGTGTTCTTGAAACTTTTACATGGATATCTGATGCTTGAATTTTGAATCTTGTATAGGAGCCGCGTCGAGGTCGCAGGGATTCTGTGGATAGGGGTTCCCCGGTAGGTACTTCCAGAGAGCGGGCCGGGCAAAGCTTAGGTCAGGATCCGGGTACTAGTGCTGGTGCCAGTCAGAGGCATTTAGATGTTGATAGGGGAGCTGTCCCCTCTACTTATGCTGAGCATACCAGGCATTCGTACTCTGCTGGAGGTATGGGCAGCCAGATGCCTTTCACGCCTCCCCTGGTGTATATCTAGGATCGAGCAGCTCCCAGCCTTGGAGTGCCGATCCTTGGGCTTGTTGGTATGAGATAGAGCGGAGGCGCCAGGCCTATGATTTTGAGGTGCAGCGCCGGTTTATGAGGACCCAACAGCCTTATCATTATCCTTCCTATCAGCAGGGAACTCAGCGGCCTTCTGCTACCATTCGTATTTCGGAGCAGGAGCCAACTACCCCTGGGAAAGAGCTAGACCAGGATCTTGAGCGGTACATGAGCCGGAGCAAGAACAAGGAACCTGTGATTGACATTGCGGCTGATGATGACTCGGACTGATCCTGCATGGTAGCGAGTTCCATCTTTGCCTTGATTTTTTTTTTGTATGAGGATATTTGTATGTATATTTGTAGCTTGTATTTGTATTTTGATTTGTATGGTTGGATTTTGTATGATTCGAATTTGGATTTTGTATGATTTGAACTGGTATGATTTGAATTGGTGTGGTTTGTATTTGTGTGGGTTTGTATTTGTATGGTTTGAATTAAATTTCGTATGAGTTGTGTGTGCTTTTGAAATTTGTGGCTATATGTTTGCATGCAAAATTAAAAAAAATTGCCCATTTTTTTGGGTGTACATACCCACTATAAGCCCCCACTTTGGCTGAGGTTTTTTTATTAGAAAAAGCGCAAGTCAAAGTATATTCAACTCTTGCTTATACATGTAAGGTTATGAATAATATAAACAATATCATTCATGCGGAAAAACCATATAGCCAGGAATCCAAATTAATTGCCACATAATCAATTAGCATAATTAGTATACATACAATGTGATGCGTGTCTTCCCTAGCTGCTTCGGAATCGAACAAGAACAAGTTTAGGACTCCAAATGTCGGCCCTCCGTTGATAGTCCACAGCACGTTCAGATTCGCCTTAGATTCAACCAACTAGAATATTCTCTAAGGTATTATGTGCACTCGGGAAACTCACAATAAAGTTAGGCAAATATTAAATTCTCTCTTGAACTTAATGTATTAGAATACTTCTGAATTGCATTATAAATTGTGATCATGAACCACATATTTATAGGGTGGAAATAACGGAGTTTGAATTCTACTAGGAATCGAATAACTAAATCCATTAGAATTCTAGTTAAATAATATAATTAGAATTTTACGTTTAATCAAATACCTATGTTTTTCAGATTTAAAAAAATATCCAATTTGAGCAGAATTAGGAAAGCGCGATTACTTGCTAACGAAGTAATCCTAACCGGCCAAGGATTGGTGTAGCATGCAGCTGAAGGAAATAATGCCCTTGGTCCAAGTATGCATTTAATGTTAAGTCTAATAAATACGGTTCAGTATTAATTAACAAGTTAATAATTTAGTGAGATTAAGTGAGCTGAATGCCTAGCTAGAGGCCGCTTCAGTTCAAGTGGAATTAATGATATTAATCCACAGCTTACTCTTGACTGAACCCGTAGGGTCACACAAATAGTACGTAAACGGATGAAGTATTTAATGACATTAAATACTCCATCTATGGTTATTTGGAATCGACGGATCTTGGTTTCAGTGGGAGCTAAGATCGTCAAAGGCAAGTAAATGAATACTCCGGAAACGATGATATTGCCGGAAACGGAAATATGGATCGTATCGGAAATATAAATATTATCCAAGTCGTAGATGTTGCCGGAAACGGAAACATGGTACGTATCGGAAAATATTATCGGAAATGGAAATATTGCCGGAATCGGAAATATTGCCGGAAACGGAAATATTGTCAGAATCGGAAATATTATCGGAATCGGAAAATAATTCCGGAAACGGAAACATTAAATATTTGTTCGAAACGGAAATTAATTCCGGAATCGGAAATGTTAAATATTGTTCGTATCGGAAATGAATTCCGGAATCGGGAATTTAATCGGAAGCGTATCGTACGAATTAGCATCGGACGAGACTTGCTAGACGAAGGCCCAGCACGAAGCCAGGCCGTCGCCCATCAAGCCACACGCATCAACACACGCCAAAGCCTCGCCAGGCCCAGCGCAAGGCCAGGCCCAGCAAGGCATGGCGCGTGCGCTCAGCGAATGGGCTGCGAGCATTGGGCCAAGGCGCCGTGCAGCTCGCGTTGGCCGCGAGGCATGCGCGCGGGCTGTGCGGTGCTCGTGCTCGTGCTCGTGTGCTCATCCTTTTCCATGGTTCTATAAATATATGCCTAGGGTCATAAATTTATACATGAGTTTTTTTAACAAGTATTCATACAATAAAAGCTGTGATTTTTGAGCAGAAAAATCAGTCACATTACTTGCCCATTTAGCCGAAAATAAAAGTACCTTAAGGGCGATTCTAGGTGGTCAATCTTAAGGCGGATCTGGACGTGCTGTGGACTATCTACGGAGGGACGACACTTGGAGTCCTAAAGACTTGTTCTTGTTCGGTTCGGGCGCATCTAGGGAGGGCACGCTACAAAGTGTATGCATCTGAATTATGCTAACTGATTATGTGTAAATAATATGTTTCTTGACATTAAGGTTTTTCCGCATGATTTATGTTTTTCATATGTATCATAACCTAACAGTGGTATCACGAGCCTCTTATTATTTTCATAATCTAAATTGCATAACATGGTTAAATTTTACAAATTTGCAAACAATTAAAAGGGGTGATTAATTTTCGTAATTGTTAATTAATTGCAAATTGCGTTTATTTAATTATATGTACGCAGTTTTTCGGCAGTTTCTTCATTACTCATCCAAATCGAGTGATTTTTGTGTCAATTCCGCATGTAAAAGGCATTCTAAAATTTTGACAAAATTTTTTTTTTCGGCCGAACCTAGAATTCCCAAATTCGAAGCCTAACTATGACTTTTCGGAGGTTTTAGTTTTTCGAACGCAAAAGTTTGTAAATTTAAGATGTTAAATTGAATATTTGCGATTCTTGTTGATAAATCTTGAATTTTTGATTGACCTACTGTATATGTTTAACAATTTTGAATGCCTAGACTTGTTAAATATACAACCTAATTTGTAATTATGATTAATTTGTTGAAATTCGAATAATTTAGAATTGATTTGATTTTAATAATTAATTAATGATTTAATTAGGTATCCATGATTAAAAATCACCATAAAAATTGTTAATTTATGATAAATTTTAAATTTTTATGACCTAGATTTGATTCCATGTTAATTGGAAATTAATTGATTTATAAATTTTCGATTTTTCTCCCTAAAATTATGAAATAAATATGATTTATTAATTTGTCATTAATTTTGAATTAAAAATTTTAATTTTTTATGAAATACGCTCATGAATGTTGCACGCACAAAGCAATGGAAGCTACGTGTTAACCTAAAGGGGTGTTGTATAGTGCGGGCACGCGACGACGAGCAAAGGAGCTCGTCGCCCGTGCGGTACGAATGCAGCGAGCAACAAGCTAGGCGGCACGTAAGGCTCGAAGCCTAGGCGTGCATGCTGGGCGATGGGCGAGGGAAATGGGCAACACATGTGACGAGCAAGATGCGTGTGGGCAGCGATGTGCTGCGACACGACGCACCAGGCCCACCGAGAGATAGGCAGCCACGACACAGCACGAAGCTGCGCGCAGCGTATCCAGCAAGGCTGCGTGTGTGCGTGGCAGAGGGACAGTGTGTGTGTGGCTGTGCAAGCCGTGTGAAACGATCAATGGCACGGGGCATGGGGCCTCGTAGCTCGATGGGGCTTGGCCGCAAGCCCAAGTGCCTCGTCTTGCGACAATTGATGCGTTTCGTTTTAATTTTAGATTTTCAGTTCGGAAATAATTTTAATTAATTTTAAAATTGATACTTTAAATTGTTTTCTCGGAATTTAATTTTGAATATTATAATTATTATAAATTTTAATTTATACTAATTATTTTACTAAAATTAAACCTTGAATTAATTTAAATTCGTTTAATTCAACTGAAAATAAATTAAATAAATGGATTCGATTATAATTTTATATGAGCTTTAAATTTTAATTAAACTTGTATGTTTCCGGTTAGACTAGAAATACATTTTTATGTTTAAAATTAGTAAAGCATATAAAGTTATTGGTTTGAGTGGGAGCATTTTTAGTCATAAACTCTTGATTAGGTCTACAAATCCTTTAAGGTTGAAACAACTTGATTAGAATTAAGAAGGAAGAATAATTGGTAGATTATTGGTGCCCTTGATTAATTGCTGCAAATATTTATGTGATGCATAACAATGTGTTTTACGAACCAGCTATGTGGGCCATTCATGATAATGAATGGCTGAATGGTATATATTGTATATGTACTGTTTTGCAGATTATGAAGTGACTAGTATGGCCCAAATAGGATAGAAAATATGGTCTGCGTACCATTAAATTTGAATGTAATTGGTCTAATGCACCAAAGTTTGTTTTTCAATTCAAATATGGTCTGCGCACCATCAAATAGTTGTAATTAGTTTAATTATAGCTTATCCTATTTGAAGAAAATGACGCCTCGCGCGGTGAAATTCAAGACGGAGTTTCCAATCCATTTTCAAGACGGACTTTGAAGTTGAAGCTTCAAGATGAAGTCGGGCCATACTAGATCACATTTATCTTATGCATGCTTTAAGTTATTTATTGCTTTAAAATATATCTTAAATATGCATGAGATTATGGCTTGATTATGTTGCATGATTAAGGATTTTAGTTCACTTAAAATCTAACCAACATAGTAAGAGTCTTAAGTTCCAAACTTAAAAATTGAGTTAAAAGGTGCCATGCCAAAATAACACTTACTTGGATAACCTTTACATCAATCTTAGTAATAGTTTTTCGCCATAGCGAGGTGTTACTTATTGATTCTAAAGGGGTAAGGTACACAAACAATTGTGAGTACATGTTAGTTTTGGTGAAACTCAACGATATAAGTAAGGAGTCCTTTTATGTTGTGGCAAATTCGATAGGTTTACCTAATAATTTCTTAGACGTACCTATCAACCAAGAGTAGTTTCTAGACTATTAGCAAAAGGCTTTTGCTTACCTAAAAGGTCAAAATACATAATGTGCTTAATTATTCAATGGTTTTTAGGGTCTTGGAATCATTTTATTCACACCTGCCGGAACAATAAATTCGAATAAAATGCCAATGACTTGTTTAAATTGCATGATTGCTTTAATATTGAAGTTATTATTCATGATAAATGTTTAGACTTTGCATGCTTCAATGTATGTTTTAATTATTGTTTATAATTAAATATCTTGCACTGTAGTAAACCCTTTTAGATAGGTAACAGCAAATTTTCTCGATTGGTAGTGAATCCAAGAACGATTCATGGAAATGAGAGAAAATGAGAAATATAAAATGTACGTTTCTTTTAGCGACTTTTATGGTTGTTTTCGAGTATCAAAGTCGAATGGCAAACCAATTGGTGCTTGTGAATTCAAAATACACTGTAGTTTTGAGATCATAGAGCATTGAGTTTAAACGCTCAGCTTTACCAATGGTTAACAACCTAAAATCTTTTTCCATTTAATTCTCGAATGAGTCTAGATCCTAGACATTCGAATATATCGATGCTTAGAGAACTTTAGAAGCTTCTGCTAAGATCATCTAGTTGAAAAAGAATATTCAACATAAATAAAATGGTAAGAAACTTGTTGGAGTGACATTAGACATGTCTAACAAAGTATAAAAGTCAACACTAGAGAATTCAATTCTTAAGGCTATAAGAAAGGGTACAAGAAATAGGAAAACAAGGAACAAATCAAAGGAACTTACGATTCCATTTCTACCTAAAAGTTTATGTTTAAAGAGAAGTGTCCTAGCAATCAAACTTCCTTGGTATCATATACCGTTTGAGGTTCTTACTTCGGTAATAACTCAAACAATGGAAGATAGGCTACACTAATGGCCTACAAGTGGGAAATGAAGCATGGCAATGCTACATTAGTTGTAGGGTCATCTAGTTTGTTTTAAGTCCTTTCAAGGCTGGAACTTAATGGCTATTTTGTTCCATAATCAGCATACCTAAATTTCTGCTTCAAACACAGAAAGACTCACATTCAGAAGAACAAAAACAATGCTTGTTTGTTTGTTTATGTGAATGAAATGGTCATTTACGGGTTGAGTCAATATGCTTGATTAAAACAAACAACTCTTTAACAATAAACTTTACTAGGTTCAAATCAACCCCTTGATTTGAGTTCCACTAATCTTTGGCATTGTTGCTTAGACCATATCAACAAGTTAACATTCAAAAGCTCTATTTTTATGGACTTTTGAAAGTTGGTTGATTTCTAGATCAATTCAAGACAAGCTAGTCTTACTTGTTGAAAGTAACAAAGGATATGAACTATTGTTAGAACGCCTAGACAATAGAGTTCAAAGCTAAAGAAAGATTTTATGACTTTATTATTTCACATGGTTTTGAGTGAATATGGATTTATTTACTCAAAGTGATATAAGCTTAAATCTGTTTGGCTAGTTCAAAGATTCATAGAAAAGTATAAAAACGTCCACTTGGCAAGAAATCATAAAGATCTAGGTTAGATCATGTTGATGATTACTTGAGACCAAAAATGATCATCAATGATTGTGTGTTGTAATTTCACGATCTAGCTCCATAAGATATGGCATATCTACGTTGGAATGATCGAAGTCAATTAGTACTTGATTCGATCAATGATGAATCATAAAGACTTTTCCTATAATTTCTAAAACAAAATGCTTATCTACCACCAAACTAAACCAAATTCGTCAAAGCTATTGAAAAGTAATTTCAGAATATCTTTTCAATAATATATATCTAAAGAGTTGCTAAACTTAGTGGGAGCTTAGTGTTTGTTATTCGACAAACTAAGGCCCATGTCTAGATATATGTTTCATTATGATTTATTCAAATGACACACAAGGGTATTGTTTCTACCACGAATTTTTGAGAACATAATGTTTGTTTGCTCGAAATAATGTCCTTTTGGAGATTCGTTTCCAAAATGACAAGTGGGAGAAAATAGACCTCGAAAGTCTTCGAGACGAACAACAAACATAAATGGACATTCCGGAGGCTTTTCAAAGTTCTTCAGAAAATCCGAACACTTATTCTTTAAGGACTTTAGAAGTGGCTTTAAAGAATAGACATCTCTTATAAGACTTTACAAGTGCTTCAAGGAGAACGGAATATTCAAAGGACTTTCAAGTGGCCGTTGATATTCTATTGTTTTATGTTCTATACCCAAGTAGGCATAGAGTTCAAGTCACTGAAACTATGAGATTCTTCTATTAGATAGTGAAGAAACATAGAGTTCGGGTCACTGAAACTATGCAATTCTTCTATTAGATAGCGAAGAAACCTACAACTTACAGTCAAACTATTATAATGTAGATTAATGAGTTTGTGACTTGTAAGATAGCTATGACGAAACATAGATTCCCTAAAATGGTTAAAGTCCATATATAGACTCAAATGTTTTAGATTGTTAAAGGCCATAAAACATAATCAATGTTTTGATGACAAAATTGACAGTTTGTTAATTTGCAAGAATAGTTTCACACCTATTTTTTGCAAGTTTGTTTTAAGGATGAAAACCATCAAACATGACAATGCTAGATTAGTTGCTAAAGGTTACAAGCAAATTCACGGCGTGGATTATGTTGAAGCCTCATGCATAATCGTAATGCTCAAGTCTATAAATCAAGCAATGATTGCATATTGGTACATATGGCAATTAGATGACAAAACGTATTCCTCAATCAAATGTTGGAATAACTATGTACATGGTATGTCATAGGATTTGTGGATCCAAATAAATGCTTGAAAAGGAAAGCTAGCTTATGAAATCTAAGTACAGATTTAAGCAAGCAATTGGGAATTAGAATTGTATTTTAATTTAGTGAAGCTAATAAGTATTTTAGTTTCATAAAATGCACATAATTCTTATAGATATATAAGAAGTTTAGTGGGAGTACGTAAAAACTTAATTGGTCCTATGTGTATCACACGCATATCTCTCTATTGTGAAATAACATTCAAATGCTAATGACTTAGATTTGAAATTAATCATCAATGATGGACCATGGCGAAACTTAGTACATATTGGGTATTAAGATCTATTTAAAAAGATCTTATAATATTGTTTTGGATTAAGTAATGACATTTACTAAATCAAACACGAAAGACTCCATTGGAGATATTCGACCCATATGAATAAATCTAAGTAATGAGTGTTTAACTATGTATAAGCATTTACTAAGTTAAACATCAAAGAGTCTAAATGAGATTCTTAACCTATATTATATGTCAAAAAATTTAGCTGGAATTAGTATCTACTGAAACTAGATGAGCTAAAGTTACATGAATAGAATTCAATTGGGAATTATTCTGCAAAAGAATTTATCATGTATGATATAATATGGGGATCGCCAAAAACGTATCGTATGACTTTAGGCATGACGAACATATACCAATCTCTATTGATATAAGTGAAGATCAACTAGATTGAGATCAAGAAAAACTTATGGTACTCGAAAAGGTACATAGGAATAGTTCTTGATTCAAGGAAATAAAGATATGCTAAATATTGATGATACACGCATAAACACTGGCAAATGATCAAGAAAGATCCCTTTGGAGTTAACCATTGGCAAGGACGAGCTATACAGCATCGTGTTTTGAAATGGCAACATGGATTGGAGACCATGAGTTGTTGCGTGGGAAATTAAATATTAATTTCTATGTTCTAAGATACAGCTGGAAAGTCTTCCACATATCTGTGAACTGCTTGGATAAGTAAAATCCAAACAAAGCATCACTAGCAACCTAAACAGTTGAAGTAAAATTACGTATTGCCTAAGAAGCAATAAAACAGGGTTGTTTACGTTAAGAGTTCTTCACTGAACTTGGGTAGATCACATGTCTGCTAACTTGATGGCGCTTCATTGCAAAATGTGTAGAACCACTCTTGAAGTAAGAAAGACTAGATCACTTAATAAACAAACTCAAAAGATCTTATAGTCCTGTCTCGAAGAACATTCGATGATAAGGATATTAAGATTGGCAAAGCATGATAACTAAACCTATGCAACACGTGAGAAACAACACTCACATTGTGGCACTAAAAATCAAAGCATAGTTTTGAATTCCACTAGTTGTTTTAAAGATGGGTTCGAGGCCCATGGTTGTAAAACATTGGGGTTGAACATTTATCATATATGAAATGTATTTTCATATTCCATTTAATCTTGGTTTAGTATTAAATGATGAGTCCCTTCAATTTGACAAAATATTCAAGATAGATTGTCAGGACCAGTCCTGTGACTAAGAAATGTCTATCAAGTGAACTTGAATGTCAAAAGTTGAAAATGGTCCCTGGTCGGAGTTTTCTATAAAGATGGACGCATAGAAAACGTTAGACGACCAGAATGCAAGATGACTAGTAGTTCTGTTTCTTGAACTATGTGGACATGGCAATGTCGTAATCATTTGCATAGATACTTACTTTGGGAAGACTAGTATCGGACAGACCTATGAAACTTTACTGTAAGAGATGAAAATCTGTCATAAGTAAATTTCATTAAAATTATTAGACACTAATCCTCAATACCTGAGTGATTTGAGATTACTTGTTTGAGAACTGCTTACTTTGACGTTGTCAACCGTCGCACCGTAAAAGGAGGCTATAAAGGCAACGCTCAGGTAATCACCTATCAAACGAAGTCTAATCCCAAGATCGCAAGATTGGAATTTTCCTCCCATAAATCGAGATGAGATGGTGAAAGTTGTACAAGGCCACTCGGAGAGATAGAAACTGTAAAATGCATGGTCGTGCTCAGATGAATCATAGGCTATGATTATATGTTTAGTTGATCAGTTGAACTCTGAAACCGAGAAACACCTCTGGACATAATAAAGATGACAAATCTTACCTTATGTTTAAGAGAAAGCATCGAGCGACAAAGGAATTAGGAAATGCACACTTGTCCCTAAGGACAAGTGGGAGTCTGAAGGAAATAATGCCCTTGGTCCAAGTATGCATTTAATGTTAAGTCTAATAAATGCGGTTCAGTATTAATTAACAAGTTAATAATTCAGTGAGATCAAGTGAGCTGAATGCCTAGTTAGAGGCCGCTTCAGTTCAAGTGGAATTAATGATATTAATCCACAGCTTACTCTTGACTGAACCCGAAGGGTCACACAAATAGTACGTAAACATATCAAGTATTTAATGGCATTAAATACTCTATCTATGGTTATTCGGAATCCACGGATCTTGGTTTTAGTGGGAGCTAAGATCGTCAAAGGCAAGTAAATGAATACTCCGGAAACGATGATATTGCCGGAAACGGAAATATGGATCGTATCGGAAATATAAATATTATCCAAGTCGTAGATGTTGCCGGAAACGGAAACATGGTACGTATCGGAAAATATTATCGGAAGTGGAAATATTGCCGGAATCGGAAATATTTCCGGAAACGGAAATATTGTCATAATCGGAAATATTATCGGAATCGGAAAATAATTCCGGAAACGGAAATATTAAATATTAGTTCAAAACAGAAATTAATTCCGGAATCGGTAATGTTAAATATTGTTCGTATCGGAAATGAATTCCGGAATCGGGAATTTAATCAGAAGCGTATCGTACGAATTAGCATCGGACGAGACTTGCTAGACGAAGGCCCAGCACGAAGCCAGGCCGTCGCCCAGCAAGCCACACGCATCAACACACGCCAAAGCCTCGCCAGGCTCAGCGCAAGGCCAGGCCAAGCAAGGCATGGCGCGCGCGCTCAGCGAATGGGCTGCGAGCATTGGGCTAAGGCGCTGTGCAGCTCTTGTTGGCCGCGAGGCATGCGCGCGGGCTGTGCAGTGCTCGTGCTCGTGTGCGTGCTATACGAATCCTAAAGCTATCGGAATTCGTGCTATGATTAAATCCTAATCCTAAAAGATAAAATTAATTATTTAGAGTTCTAAAAGGATTCTAATTAATTAATTATTATTCTAACAGGATTCGAAATCCTTTTCCATGGTTCTATAAATATATGCCTAGGGTCATAAATTTATACACGAGTTTTTTAACAAGTATTCATACAATAAAAGTTGTGATTTTTGAGCAGAAAAATCAGTCACATTACTCGCCCATTTAGCCGAAAATAATAGTACCTTTAGGGCGATTCTAGTTGGTCAATCTTAAGGCGGATCCGGACGTGCTGTGGACTATCTACGGAGGGACGACACTTGGAGTCCTAAAGACTTGTTCTTGTTCGGTTCGGGCGCAGCTAGTGAGGGCACGCTACAAAGTGTATGCATCTGAAATATGCAAACTGATTATGTGTAAATAATATGTTTCCTGGCATTAAGGTTTTTCCGCATGATTTATGTTTTTCATATGTAATATAACCTAACAACAGCCTCCACGCGCAGCCCGAAGCACGCAGGCCCATGAGTGGAGCTTCTGCTTGCTCAGTTGGCCCAAGGGTGTTGGGCGCTGGCAGCAAGCACGCGGCCCATGTGGGCGCTGCTGCTGCTCGGCCTGCCTTGCTCCGCCTGCTCTGCGCGCGCGGGCTTGTTGGACGCTGGGCCTGGCTTTGCGTTGGGCCTTGCGTCTTGCAAGCTCGTTCGTCGATCCTTCGTACGTCGCGCTTCCTATTCGTTTTCCGATTCCAGAAATCATTTCTGATTCGAACAAATATTTAATATTTACGATTCCGGAATTTATTTCCGATTCGAACAAATATTTAATATCTCCGTTTTTGGAATTTATTTCCGATTCCGACAATATTTCCGATTCCGGTAATATTTCCGTTTCCGGCAATATTTCCAATTCCAGCAATATTTCTATTTCCCATAATATTTTCTCCGATACGTACCATGTTTCCTTTTCCGGCAACATCTACGACTTGGATAATATTTATATTTCCGTCATGATCCATATTTCCGTTTCCGACAATATCATCATTTCCGGAGCATTCTATATTTTTCCTTTTGACGATTTCAGCTCCCACTAGAACTGAGATTCGTCGTTTCCGAATGTTCATAAATAGAGTATTTAATGAATAATATATTCACTTAAATACTTGATCCGTTCACGTACTATTTGTGTGACCCTACGGGTTTAGTCAAGAGTAAGTTGTGGATTAATATTATTAATTCCACTTGAACTGAAGTGGCCTCTAGCTAGGCATTCAGCTCACTTGATCTCACTGAATTATTAATTTGTTTTAATCAATTAATACTGAACCCAATTTATTAGACTTAGCGTTGAATGCATACTTGGACCCAGGGCATTATTTCCATCAGTCTCCCACTTGTCCTTAGAGACAAGTGTGCATTGCCTAATTCCTTTGTCGCTTGATGCCTGCTCATGAACATAAGGTAAGAGTAGTCATCCTTATTATGTCCAGAGGTATTTCTCGGTTTCAGAGTTCAACTGATCAAATAAACAGATAATCATAGCCTATGATTTATCTGAGCACGACCATGCATTTTTCAGTTTCTAGCTCTCCGAGTGGCCTTGTACAACTTTCAGCATCTCATCCCGACTTATGGGAGGACAATCCCGATCTTGTGATCTTGAGGTTAAACTTCGTTTGATAGGTGATTACCTGAGCGTTGCCGTTATAGTCTCCTTTTACGGTGCGACGCTTGACAACGTCAAGTAACCAGTTCTCAAACAAGTAATCTCAAATCACTCAGGTATTGAGGATTAGTGTCTAATAATGTAATGAAATTTACTTATGACAGATTTTCATCTCTTACAGTAAAGTTTCATAGGTCTGTCCGACTCTAATCTTCTCAAAGTAAGTATCTATGCAAATGATTACGATATTGCCATGTCCACATAGTTCAAGAAACAGAACTACTAGTCATCTTGCATTCTAGTTGTCTAGCGTTTTCTATGCTTCCACCTTTATAGAAAATTCCGACCAGGGACCATTTTCAACTTTTGACATTCAAGTTCACTTGATAGAAATTTCTTAGGCACAGGACTGGTCCTGACAGTCTATCTTGAATATATCGTCAAATTGAAAGGACTCATCATTTAATAAACCACAAAATTAAATGGAAAAATGAATTCTATTCATTTATATGAATGGTTAACCAAAACAATTTACAAAGTATAAAACCTTAAAACAATTATTAAGGACATCAAAGCCATTCTCCAACATGCTTGATTCCCATAGCTGCAATGTGCGAGTTGTGCTTCGCTTGCTGCAGAGGTTTAGTTAATGGATTTGAGATATTGTCGTCAGTTCCAATCTTGCTTATCTCGACTTCTTTTCTTTCAATGAACTCTCGAAGAAGGTGAAATCTACGAAGTACATGCCTGACTCTCTTGTGGTGTCTAGGCTCCTTTGCCTGTGCAATAGCTCCGTTATTGTCACAATATAGAGCTAATTGTCCTTTAATGGAGGGGACTACACCAAGTTCACCTATGAACTTCCTTAGCCAAATAGCTTCCTTTGCTACTTCATGTGCAGAAATGTACTCCCCTTCATTTGTAAAATTCGCAATGGTGCTCTTCTTAGCACTTTTCCAACTTACTGCACCTCCGTTGAGGCGGAAGACAAACCCAGACTGTGATCTGAAATCATCTTTGTCGGTTTGGAAACTTGTGTCCGTATAGCCTTTAACAATTAATTCATCATCTCCACCATAGACCAGGAAATCATCTTTGTGCCTTTTCAGGTACTTCAGAATATTCTTGGCAACAGTCTAATGTGCCTCTCCTGGGTCAGACTGGTATCTTCTCGTAGCAACGAGTGCATACGCAACATCCGGGCGTGTACATATCATAGCATACATTATTCAACCAATTAATGATGCATATGGAATCCCATTCATTCGTCTACGCTCATCTAGTGTTTTTGGGCACTGAGTCTTGCTTAGAGTCATTCCATGTGACATGGGTAGGTAGCCTCGCTTGGAGCCTGCAATCTTGAACCTTTCAAGCACCTTATTGATATGAGTGCTTTGACTAAATCCAATCATCATTTTAGATCTATCTCTGTAGATCTTGATGCCCAGTATGTACTGTGCTTCTCCTAGATCCTTCATCGAAAAACATTTCCCAAGCCAAATCTTGACAGAGTTCAACATAGGAATGTCATTTCCGATAAGTAATATGTCGTCGACATATAATACTAGAAAAGCTGGTTTGCTCCCACTGACCTTCTTGTATACACGAGATTCGTCTGCGTTCTTGACGAAGCCAAAGTCATTGACTGCTTCATCAAAACGTATGTTCCACCTCCTCGATGCTTGCTTCAATCCATAAATGGACTTCTTAAGCTTGCATACCTTTTTAGCATTCTTTGGATCCTCAAAACCCCCAAGCTGTGTCATAAACACAGTTTCTGTTAAAACGCCGTTTAAGAAATCGGTTTTGACATCCATCTGCCATATTTTGTAATCGTAATATGCAGCGATTGCTAACATTATCCGAATAGACTTTAGCATTGCAACTGGTGAAAAGGTTTCATCGTAATCCACATCGTGGACTTGCCTGTAACCTTTTGCAACAAATCTAGCTTTTAAAACTTCTAGTTTCCCATCCATGTCCTTTTTCAGTTTGAAAACCCATTTGCTTCCTAAGCTTGGTTTTCAGACATGGAGTCTAATTCAGATTGCATGGCTTCTTGCCATTGCTTGGAGCTAGGGCTCATCATACCTTGGTTCTAAGTCGCAGTTTCATGGATTTCCAGCAATAGAACTTCGTGGCTCTCGTTCGTCAAAATACCTAAGTATCTTTCCGGTTGAGACCTATATCTTTGCGATTTACGCGGGGTTACATTTCTAGATGGTTCTTGATTCTCACCAGATACTTCTAAAGATCTATGAGTTTCAACCCGAATGTCATCTTGAACATTCTCTAGAGTTTGTTGTTCGACTCGAATTTCTTCGAGGTCTACTTTTCTCCCACTTGTCATTTTGGAAATGTGATTTCTTTCCAAAAAGATACCATCTCGAGCAACAAACACCTTGTTCTCACATGTATTGTAGAAGTAGTACCCCTTTGGTTCGTTTGGGTAGCCCACAAGGATACATTTGTCACATTTTGGTTGAATTTTGTCTTGAAATTAATCGTTTGACGTATACTTCACAACCCCAAATCTTAAGAAAAGACACATTTGGATGCTTTCCAAACCATAACTCATATGGATTCTTTTCGACAGCTTTAGACGGAGCTCTATTTAGTGTGAGTGCAGCTGTGTTTAGTGCATGTCCCCAAAATTCTATTGGAATTTCGGCCTTACCCATCATTGATCGAACCATGTCTAGCAAGGTCATGTTCCTCCGTTCTGACATACCGTTCCATTGAGGTGTTTCGGAAGGAGTCAATTCTGACAGAATTCCACATTCTTTCAGATGGTCATCAAATTCATAGTTCAGATATTCACCGCCTCTATCAGACCGCAGTGCCTTAATATTCTTGCCTAACTGATTCTCTACTTCACTCTGAAATTCCTTGAATTTGTCAAAGGATTTAGACTTATGCTTCATTAGGTAGACATAACCATATCTACTGAAGTCATCAGTGAAAGTGATAAAGTAGCTGAAACCACCTCTTGCATTTAAACTCATTGGTCCACATAAATCTGTATGGATTAAGCCGAATAGACTAGTTGCTCTTTCCTCAACTTTAGAGAAAGGTTGCTTCGTCATTTTGCCAAGTAAGCATGATTCGCATTTACCATAATCCTCTAAGTTAAATGGTTCTAGAATTCCTTCCTTTTGTAGTCTTTCTATGAGTTTCATGTTAATATGGCCTAATCGACAGTGCCACAGATAGGTGAGATCTGAATCATTATTTTTGGCCTTTTTGGTATTTATGTTATAAATTTCTTTGTCGCGTTCTAGTAAATAAAGTCCATTGACTAATCTAGAAGATCCAAAAAACATCTCTTTAAATTAAAACGAGCAACTATTGTCTTTTATTAAAAAGGTAAATCCCTTAGCATCTAAGCAAGAAACAGAAATGATGGTTTTAGTAAGACTTGGAACATGGAAACATTCTTCCAGTTCCAAAACTTTCCCAGAGGGCAACGACAAATAATAAGTTCCTACAGCTAATGCAGCAATCCTTGCTCCATTTCCCACTCGTAGGTCGACTTCACCCTTGCTTAACCTTTTACTTCTTCTTAGTCCCTGTAAATTCGAACATAAGTGTGAGCCACAACCTGTATCTAATACCCAAGAAGTTGAATTAGCAAATATACAGTCTATAACGAAAATACCTGAAGATTGAACGACCGTTCTGTTTTTCTGATCTTCCTTATATTTGGGACATTCTCTTTTGTAATGGCCGATTCCATCACAATAAAGACAGCTTGGTGTGGACTTGTCCTGCTTTGTCTTGTTTTTGGGAACTGACTCAGCATTGCCCTTGGACTTTCCACCTTTCTTGAAGGGTCTCCTTCTAGCCATGAGTAAATTTTTGGCTTCACAGTCGAGTACTATTTCAGCATTTTTTACTAGCCGAATAAACTCACCGATTGTCTCTTCTCTTGGTTCACTCATGTAGTATTGCCTGAAACATCTAAATCCTTCATGAAGTGAATTGAGTAAGACGGAGACAACCATCCTTTCGCTTATTGGTGAACCTAGCAGTCTCAAGTGATCAAACAATGATAACATGTAGTTCACATGATCCCTAAGTGGCTTACCAACTCTTTGTTTAGTGCGAAGGACTTGAGCATGCGTTTCCTGGACTTCATGCCTGAAACATCTGCTATGAAGATCAACCTTCAGCCCTTTCATTGATTCAATCAACTCATGAACATTTAGGTCTCTTTCTTCCGTGCTTCCACGACAGATATCCCTTAGATGCCCGAGAAGCATATATGGTTCGTAAGCTACAAACCTTCTATGCCAATCGTCACGGATGTTGCTCAGCATGAGACTCATGACCTTCCGGAGATCCACATCCCAGGCGGCATGTCTTTCAGGAGTCATGTCTCTTGCATAATAGCTTGGCATGGGGTAGAACAATGCATATTCAATGCCATTGAGTTTCACTACTTCAACCAGCTTGTCTTGCCATTCAAGAAAATTTGTTAGGTTCAATTTGATCATAAGTTCAGAACCATTGATGATGTTTTCGTTGTTGTTTGCCATAGTTAAAACTACAATTGAAAAGAATAAACAAATAAATAACCATTCATAGTTTCTCTTAATAAACTTAAATTCTAGCATTCATGCATAATTCAATATTTAATAAGCATTTTATTCGAATTTTTGTGTTCCGTCAGGTGAGAATAAAATGAATCCAAGATCTTAAAATCATCGAAGAATTAAGCACATTATGTATTTAGACTCAATCCTAAAATATTTTAGGTAAGAAAATCCTTTGCTAATAGTCTAGAAACTACTCTTGGTTGATAGGTACGTCTAAGAACTTATTAGGTAAACCTATCTGTTTTGCCACGACATAAAAGGACTCCTTACGTATATCGTTGAGTTTCACCAAAACTAACATGTACTCACAATTATTTGTGTACCTTACCCCTTTAGGATCAATAAGTAACACCTCGCTATGGCGGAAAACTATTACTAGGATGTAAAGGTTATCCAAGTAAGTGTTAATTTTTGCATGGCACCTTTTAACTCAATTTTTAAAGTTTGGAACTTAAGGCTCTTACTATGTTGGTTAGATTTTAAGTGAACTAAAATCCTTAATCATGCAACATAATCAAGCTATAATCTCATGCATAATTAAGACATATTTAAAGCAATAAATAACTTAAAGCATGCATAAGATATAAATGTGATCTAGTATGGCCCGACTTCATCTTGAAGCTTCAACTTCAAACTCCGTCTTTGAAAATGGATTGGAAACTCCATCTTGAATTTCACCATGGGAGGCGCCATTTTCTCCAAATAGGATATTCTATAACTAAAACTAATTACAACTATTTGATGGTACGCAGACCATATTTAAAATAAAAACTTTGGTGCATTAGACCAATTTTACATTCAAATTAATGGTACGCATAAGATATTTTCTATCCTATTTAGGCCATACTAGTCACTTTCCATAACCTGCAAAACAGTACATTTACAATACACCATTCACCCATTCATTTATCAATGAATGACCCACATAGTAAGTTAGTAGAACAAATTATGCATCACATAAACATTTGCAGCAACTAATTAAAGGGTTCCAATTATATACAAATTATTCAACCTTATTAGTTCTAATCGAGTTGTTTTAACCTTAAAGGAATGTAGACCTAATAAAGAGTTAATGACTAAAAGCTCCCACTAAAACCAAGAAATTTATATGCTTTACAAATTTTAAACATAAAATTGTATTTCCTAGTTCAACCGGAAACTTACAAATTTAATTAAAATTTAAATCTCATATAAAATTATATTTAAATCCCTTAATATTATTTTCAGTTGATTAAAATTAATTAATTTAAATTTTACCAAGGTTTTAATTTTAGTAAAATAAAATAATTTTTAATAATTAAATTAATCAAAATTAAATTCCGAGAAAAAAATTAAATTACGAAATTAAATTTATTTCAAATCGTTTTCAACCTAAACATAATCTCAACGGCCCAACGTGCCAAGGCAAGGCCATAGGCCGAAGCCCATGCATCGCCCAAGCACCAACTCCGCAACGCACATGGGCCGCGTGCACGAAGCAACGCCCAAGGCCCGCGTTGCTGTGGGCGAGTGATGCACCATCGCAGAGCACAACTTCGTGTTGTGCCTACTGCCTGCTCGTCGCTGGCTGCGCGCTGGGCCGTGGCATGCGCAGCGGCATGCAAGCTCCCTTGCTCGTATGCTTCTGCCTTGCCTCGTGCCTTGCGCTACGATGCATCGCTGCCCAATTTTTGCTCGACCATCCACACGACACACACGTCACAGGCCATTGTCTGCCGCGCATGCTTGCTTGCTCATTGCCTCGTACCGCATGGGCGACGAGCTCCTTTGCTCGTCGTTGCATGCCCGCACTATACAACACCCCTTAAGGGTAACACTTTGCTTCCATTTCTTCGTGCGTGCAAGATTGGTGATCGGTTTTATGAAAATTAATAAATTTTATACTTTAAATTTAATCGACAAATTAATAAATCATACTTCCTCCATTTTTTAATAATAGCACCATCTTGGTTTTAGCACTATTTACATATTCTTATATAGTTATTTTTTGTGATTTATATGTAAGGAAAAATATATTCATGTGGTATCTTGTTAGATTCGTCTCGAAATATACTTTCAAATTATCAAATTTTTATAATTTTTTAAAATGTATAATGAGAGATATTAGTGGTTATAATAGTGCATTGGCAAGCGTGAAATCACAAATGGTGCAATTAAAAAAAATGGAGGAAGTAATAATTTCATTAAATTTGGGCAAAAATCAAAAATTTATTATTTGAATTAATTTTCGATTATATTTATTTTTAGGGATTAAAATCTAGGTCATAAAATTTTAAAACTCTTGGCTTGGTTAAAATTTTTAAAATTCTATCAGAATTTTTAAAATTTAAATTTTTTTATGGAATTCTATCAGAATTTTCAAAATTTTAAATCTAGGTGACCTTCTACTTCTTCACAAAAAGAAAGCAAATGGCTATATCATTTGAAAATGCCTTGAACTCTTGGCTTGGTTCGTTAGGCAAACTGGAGAAAAGGGAGCTGGATGGCATGCATCTTGGGGTGCTCGTCTCTTTCCAATTCATGAAGCTCGACATGAATTTCATTCTTGCTGCTTTGGAGGCTTGGGATCCGATTAACCACGTTTTTCGCTTTGGTAACAATGATATGTGTGTTCTATATAGTGTTTCACCCCCGTCCCTTAGTACTTTTTATGTGTCAAATGAGCTCTTAGGAGCCGTTTTTAGTACTAATATGCTCTATTGAGTGTGCCTTGAGTTTCAGGTTTGATTATGAGAATTTGGTCTTTTTAAGACCCGTTTCATGTTGATTTAGGCCACTACTCGAGCCCGAGGAAGTTCGGGGCCTTTATCATCGACTTTCGGGAGCCTTAGATGCTTATGGTTGAGCCCCGAGAGTTAGACTCGGTGATATGGGCGAAGGATATCAAAGATTGCAAATCGCCCTGTGAGTTGAGGGCGAAATGCGACCATCGGGCGGATTTAAAAGAGAATTAATGTCATCTACACGCGCCCGATCGGGCGCAGCTCGCCCGGTCCGGATCGGGGGCCCATCAGAAGGCAATATGGATACTTCGCAAACCGCCCGACCGGGCGGAATTTGCCCCGATCGGGCCGACTGTCGAGCACTTCGCCCGATCGGGCGAAGCGTCGCCTGATCGGGCGACGCCAACCTCCAGCAGTTTTCGCGCATTTACTTTTCCGTTTTTTAGGCGTTATTTTGGCAAACTATATAAACAAGCCTTAGTTAATTTGAGAGGCATCTTATTTTCTAGTATTGAACCTTAGTTTTATTTTCCTTAAGCTTTAGTTTTCTCTCAAAGTTTATGCAACACTTAGTTTAATTTTCAATAAAAATCGAAGCTTTCAATTTCCATTGTTCTTGAATTAGGTATTGCTCTTATTTTAATTCATTGTCTTGCTTTAATAATGCTTTCAATTATGATTATTGCTTTGTTTATTGTCAACATGCTTGAGTAGTTTAATTTCTAGGGTTGGGGATCCATGAATAATATGAAGGGATGATTGAATGATTATGATTGTTGGCATTGTAATTGATTCCTATTGATTGGTTTATTTCACTATACAATTAGATTTGCGCAAGTTTAATTGTGGTAGTTATGCAATATCAAATTAAGATTCGAGAGATGCAATTTGATGATTAGGCTTGTGTCAATAGGTGGAATTAGAGTTAATACGTAGCGAGAGCCCGTTAATTCTAAGTCTATGATTAGTATCGACTTGAGAGAGCATGCTAGTCTAATTAATTACTTTGTTGATTATCGTAATTGTTCATTGTCCTGGATTATTATTTGTTGGCAAACCTATGCCCTAGATTCCTTAATATATTGATTCATTCTTGTTTAATTATCGTTCGTAGTCTTAGCATACAAACCACAAACCAACTCTTGTTCCCAATAGTCTAGTTTAATTAATTGATAGTAGGAAGAACGCCTGTTTCCCTGTGGATTCGATCCTGACTTCCCTTGCTACCTAGCTAGTGGACTTAGGTTATTTTTGATTAGGTGATACGACTTTAGCCTGTCAAACAACGAGGTGTGTCCCCTCCCTGAAGAGTTTAGTGCTATATTGGGGTGGCCTCTTATGCTAGAGCCATGCATGCCTATATAGTGTTGAAGAACACTTTTTCATGGCCTTTGAGAGGTATTTGGGCTTGAAGCCCCACTTTTCAGTGATGTTGTATATGGCCGAGGGGTGGATTTGTCCCTTCTTGTCACTTACTTTGCTGGGCTTGACGTCCCCAAGGTTTTCCGCTTGAGGGCCTTGAGTTTTTGTATCTTTGCTCGCTTCCTCTTTTCGAAGAAGGGGTTTGGAAATGGCGATGCCTCCCTAATAGAGATTGTGGAGCAGTTTGCTAGCGGTAGGGACCCAATGCTGCTCGGAATTGGTGAGACATTGATAGGCCTTGATATGCTGAAGTCGGACCCCTCTTCCTTGCCGTCGGGAAGCCCGGTATTACTCCAAGTAAGGATCTGGAGCTTTCTTGTATTTTGAAATTGTACTTGTCTTTTGAATATTGAATATTGAATTGCTTTTCTTGTATTTTCCCCAAGATCTGGCTTATGGAGAGACTCATGTTGGTGGCACCACTGGAGAACATGGAAAGCTATAATAGGAAAGGATTCACTGTGCAGCCCATGATGTATGGCCGACTTTCATTGGATGAGTGGCGATGCGCACTCTCGAGGGTTGGATCTAGTATCAAGTGGGTAGTTCCTTGGTGGGGAATTGTTGCTATGAGATATGCTCCCGACTCTACTGCTTTGAGAGTGCCTATCCTTACATTGTTAGTCTTCTAATCGCCTGCTCGAGTGATGAGACAATATGGTTTGAAGCAAGAAATCCCGGATTGTGCGGAGGAGCACCCGAAACCCGTTGTAATGAATGCTGAGTGTCTTGAAGTTTGGAGGCGGTATTGGGTTGCCAAACCATTCTTGAATATTCAATTCCCACCTGAGCTTGCTACTCTATTTGCCGGGTATATGGTATGGATGAAAGGTCCAAGCCAAAGGGACATTTCTCTCTCCGGGCCAGCGGGAGCCCGAGGTTCTAGAGCTAGACGCCCTGCATCGACTGATTATGAAGAAGGTGACGGGAGTGTGGCCCGTCCGGTGCTTGACCGTTCTGGGTCCAAAGTAGGTTCGTCATCTCCCGTCTTGGAAGACTAGGAAGTTCCTTTTCCCGCCGCTTGGGCAAGGGGAAGATTGATGAATGATTGCGGGAAGAGCCAGGAGACAGTACTCAAGGTGCCAAGACTCAAGAGCATAGTCGCCCGACTCCGGATCTTTGTAGG
The DNA here is from genome assembly GCF_020520425.1 of Spinacia oleracea. Lineage (NCBI taxonomy): Eukaryota > Viridiplantae > Streptophyta > Magnoliopsida > Caryophyllales > Amaranthaceae > Spinacia > Spinacia oleracea. The sequence continues at coordinate 69,535,622 of NC_079491.1, read as the reverse complement.
CTTAAACGTGTTTGAAATTATATTACTAGGAAGTGTGTTTAAGAGTGTGTTTAGAAGATGTGTTTAGGAAGTGTGTTTAGTGGAAGTGAAAAGGATTTGAACTTTGATTCACTTGATTCCAACCTTGTACTTTGCATTAGCTTCGATGGAGGCTTTAAAGCCAAATAAAAGTCCTTGTGTTAAATTTCGCTTGAATATGCTTTATATTTCATTTGCACATTTGGAATAAGAACAACAACAATTGAATTTTCAATTTTGACTTGATTTTTAGGATGCCCTTAATTGAGGAAACTTTGAATTTTTTTTGTATTAAAGTGGCCGGGCCTCGAAATGAGGTTGCCTACGTGTCCCGTTAAGGAATCAGGCCGAACGTAGTTCTAACATACAGAACGTTTTGAATTTGACTTTGAATTTTGAATTTAGAACTTAGACATAGAACTTCTTTAGCTGATCCAGGTTTGTCATAGAACGGAACTCGGTCCCATCGACATCTGTTAACTCGACTGCTCCCCCGAAAAGGACCCTTTGTTTCTATGAGTTGCTCATAAAGAAACATATATCTATTCTTGAGTTTGTTTGATGTAAACACTAACTCCCACTGGGTTTGACAACCCTAGATATATATTCTGAAAAGATGTACTGAACCGAAGTTCAATCCTTATGACATCTTATCCTTAGCTTTGACAACTTTATTTAGTGTGATAGTCACTTGAGAGTATCATTTAGAAACTATATAGGAAAATAGTCGTGATTATCGTTAATCGAATAGATTCCGATTTCTCCATTTGGACATACCATATTCTTATGGACCTTCGATTGTCATAATGCCATATAAACAATCTAGATAATCTTTCTTGGCTCATGCAAACATCACCTTGACCCAGCCTAGATGTTCCAAAATTCTTGCCAAGTTGACTTTATACCCTTTTGTGAATCGCATTGAAGCATTTCACATATTTCACTTGAGTAAATATAGCCATATTTTCCCAAATTCTTGTGAAATAGGTAAGTCATAAAATCCATCTTTGGTCTATGAACGTAATTGTCTAGAACCTTCTAACAATGATCCATGTATAGTCATGTTCAACAAGTAAGACCCACGTGTCTTAAATTACTCAACTTTCAAAAATCCATGCCATGGAATCTTAGAATGTTGTCTTAAATGATATGGTCGTATGACATTGTCAAAGATATGTGGAACACAAATCAAAATACTTGATTTGAACCTTCTGAAGTTTGAGTGTGAAGAGATTTGTTTGTTTATTAATCGACCATATGACTCAACACTTAAATGACCATTTCATTCAAATAAACACTCAACGAATGTTTTTGTTTACTTTGAATGTGAGTCTTTCGGTTGTCCAAACAGAAATTGTTTATGATGATTAATGGAACATAATGCCATTAAGTTTCAGCTTTTAGAAGGACTTAAAACAAACATCATGACCCTACAATTAATGTAGCAGAACTTTGCTTCATTTCCTACTAGTAGGTCAATAACCAGACTTAGCTCCCGGAATTTGAGTTCCTAACGAAAGTTAGAACCTCAAGCGGTAATCTAATACCATAGGAGTTTATTTGCTAAGTCGTTTTTTTTAATGCAAACTTTTAGGTAGAAAATGAATCTTGAATTTATTTCTTTTGTTCCCGTTTCCTATCCTATCTAGCACCTTTTCTTATAGTCCAAAAGATTTTACTCTTTGCTTGATCTTCTTACTTTGTTATGCTTACAAAGTCCCTTTCTTTTATTCACTTTGAAAGACAACATCCAGTGAGTCTAGTTCATTTATTGAATCAAAAGAAAATTGGTTGTTAACCATTGGTTATACATGAGCCTTTAACTCAATACTTCATTATTCCAAAACTACCCAGTATTCTGAATATATGAGGTCCAATTGGTCTACCATTCAAATTTTAGTTTGAAAACAACCATGAAGATCACTATAAGAAAATAGCATTCAAGATACGCTCTCATTCTCCTTTTCTTTGAGAATCGCTCTCAAAATTAGTTACCAATCGATCGAGGAAATATCGCAGTTCTGTTATCCGAACGCAATCAAGTTGAAGATTTACAATTCTACAAAATGAACTAGCAAAGAAAACATTTATCATACTTTAATAACTTGAATAAAATAATTCATGCAATCATTAAAGCTATTAAACATTTCATTCATGCAAAAATAAAACATGGTCCATAATGAATGAAACGATTCCAAGACCCTAAAAGTCCTAAATCCTTAAGCAAATTTGGCATGTCTTAAGTCTTTTAAGATTCTAGGTAAGAAAAAGCAATTGCTAGTAATCTCCAAATTAATTACTCTTGGTTAATAAATTAATACCATAATTTATCCCATTGCCACAACATATGCCATTGTTGTTTGAGTTACAACCACAATCAACGTGTTCCTTTGGGATACCTTACCATCTAAGTCAACTAAAATATCACCTCGCTTTGGCGGAAACCTACTACCTTAGACCCCTAGATTTTTGTAAGTGCTTGATTTGGAAGGCAATTTTTAAACTCAATATTACTTTGGACCTAGTTGTTTCTATGTTGGTTCGATGATTTAGTGAACTAAATCTAATCGAGCATACAAACAACATTCATGCATAATATACATTAATTCACAATGTATATAGTGCATAAATAAACTTTGTGAACTAGTATGGCCCAAAACTTTGTCTTTAAGCATGCAATCTTCTTCACCTTGTTAGCTTGGCATCGTCTTGAACTTCATTCAAAATGCTAACTTAAAGTTCTAAACTAGAAATACTTGAAATAATTAAAAATTACATCAAAATTACAATGGTACACAAACCATATTTAAAACTTTACATTCAAAGATAAAACGGTTCGCAGACCGTATTCAACTATCCTAGATTGGCCATACTAGTCACTTGAGTACCTGCATTACATAAAATATACATTCTATGCATTCATCCATTAGTATGCTAAAACGAATGGCCCAAATAAATATGCAAGTATTTACATGATTTATTTAAAAATCACGATCACATAAAACGCCTCCTAAAAGATTAAGCAATTCCGAATTATTAATCCTTAGAATTTATTCTAATCAAAATTTAATTTAATTAAAATAATATTGTCCTACAAAAATAATTAAAATAATTATTTCATTTTAATTTCATTAAGCGGCTCCACCTCAAACCAATATTTTATTTCAGATAATTTAATTTTAAATATTTAATTAAACTCACGGCCCGGCCCAAGTTAAAATAAAATAATTAAATAATTATCCACCGTTAGCCAATTCATGCAAATATAAAATTTAAAGCCCAAACGAATAAAATTGCCGATTTTGTGCAACACGTGTTATGCTTGCGCCCAGCCCAACATTGCCAAGTGCGTTGTGGCCGTACGAGGCCACGAGGAGCAAAACCCCTCCCTCGCAGGCCCATCGCACACGCACCGCAGCCCACTCGCTGCTGGCAGGCTGCTTCGCTCGTCTCTGCTCGCAAGCCAAGGCCAGCGATGTTGCCTTGCTTGCTCGCTGCTCCATCGCTGAGCCAAGGTAGCATCACTGCCTTGCTTGTTGTTGTGGCCAGCGCGCGCTGGCACGCCCAGCTCGTTGCTGGCTGCCTCGCGTTGTTGCGCCAAGCTGCGGGGAGGCAGCGCGCATGTGCTACAACGAGCCACACGCACCGCACACCCCTCGTCTCGTGCCTTTGGCTCGTGCCATAAGAGCCAACTAATTAAAAAAAATTAATTTCACGAAACCATATTTGCATGAGTTATTTTTCTGGAAGTTAACAAAATTAATCGTTTTTATTTTCGAAAAATAACAAAGTGGGTGATCTAATTAATTTTCCAACAATCATATTTTGCAAAATTTGTTAAATCATGGCTAACTATATTCAAATTTAACGAACGAACAATGTCAACAAAAATTTGAACATTTTTTATGATCGTATCCAAAATATTTAATCGTTCTAAACATTTACATTTCAGATTTTTACCAATTTGGTTTAAGTGACGATTAAAATTAACGAATCTAATCCAAATTTTAATCAAATAATTTTTTTAAACTGCCACTTTATACGAAATTATATTCCCTTTCCCAATTAACAAAATTTCCAGACCTAAATTATTTTAAAAAATCAATTTGCGATCTAAAAATTACAAATTTTTGGGAAAATAAAATTAGGGTTTATACTAAACATTTATGGCCGAAAATTTTACCATAATTTTAAAATATACCCAACAACAGTAGGGAAAAATTTCAATCAATTCCGAATAGTTTAGGTTGTGCAATTAATTGAAATACTTTCCGAAATTGTTAATTTAATTCGTTAATTAATAAAAACTCCCAAAAATGCAAACTTCGAGGCTTGTTTTTGCAATTGTGTTCTCATGAGTTGATCTTATAAAATCGTTTTCATTCAGATTAGGGTCAGAAAAATCAAAATTTCGATACTCTTTGAATTCAGAACATATTATACGATTCATCCAATAATCCAAATATTTCGTAAATTCAATAAAAAATCCGAAAAAGTTCGACAGCATACAACAACAAATTAATCATGCTTAAAAGTACTTTAATACATAAGGCTCATGATACCACTGTAGGGGAATACAGTTAAAACATATTAACATGTGCGGAACAATCCCCAAAGCCAGGGAGCATGTATAAAGCATAGATTAAGCAAACTTACATTCGAAGCGTGTTTTCCTAGTTCAACAATTCACGAACACGAACAAAGAACTCCAATTTTCGTTCCGCTACTTGGTTCACCGACACGTTCAGATCCGTCTTGAGATTCATAGCTTAGACAATGCTCAAGAGTTTTTAGCTTTTTGGGAAGAATCGAACAGTATGAACGGAGGCAAAACTGAACTTACGTAGTTTAGAATTAGGTTAGGGATGGAAAAAAATTAGTTGTGGTGGTGTGTTATAACCCTAAGGTTATAACATGACCGGCCAAGGCACAAGGCCTCAACCGGCCACAAGCACACACCACAAGCCCACGAGCAGCACGCGGGCATCGCAGCCATGGGCCTTGGGCCTCGCTGCTTTGCTCGCTGCCTTGCTGCTCTCCGCGCGCGCACACGGCCATGCTTGCAGGCTGGTGTAACACCCCCATAATCTTCCCTATTTAAAACACCTTATATTTGAGAATATAGAAACATAGGGGTGTTACTGCCACGATGGAACGTATAAGGCAGATGAAATATTTAATTAAAAACCAGTTTAACTTTTATAGTCTAACTTTGAAAACAAACAGCTGAAGTCTTAAAACGAATAATTCAAATACAATGTGGAGATCTCAATAGGCCCCTTCTTAAATCCAAACTCCAACACAAGGAATAAGTTAAGTTAAGCAGTTGAAACAAATTAAAATCCAAAACCAATGTAATATTTAAAGGGAAAAGGTACTTCAAAATCTATCCCCATGCATGCTTATTCGCAAACCTGTAGATTGGCTGCTCCCCATAATCCCAAGTGAAATTATGGTTCACTGCAGGGCCATCATATAAAGAGACATGGCCAACAACAACAAAGATCAAGTCAGCTAATGCTGAGTACGTACTAAAGCAATAATCATTTAGTAATAAACGCTCTAGACACACAAAACCATTAAATAATGCACCTCAGGACACGATACTAACTTACCGACTCAACCTTGATTTATGTGAATTAGAGTTGGCATTGTAATATAAAAAGATTGATCATAGGTCGTCCTTGACCGCACCTATCCTATAAGAGTATCGAAGAGTCCTAGACGTGCCTTCAAATATGTAACTATAAACTTACTAGAGCGTCCTCTAGTACAGACAAACCTTGAATCAGTATGCATACCCCCGAGAAGAGTCCTTGACGTACCTTCTCTAGGAAGTTTAACTACTTAGTTAACTCGATTTCTGTAGGTAAAAGCGCCCTAGCGCATAATAAAGAGTGCAGGATACTAATACAAAGATTGTCCCTTTACCCATACTACTACTCGAGAAATTATCTCTGAGAGCTTACAAGCCGTTCCTTTTACTTTAAGTGCTTTAGTAATTTCCTTGTTATTCAATTGGTTTAGACCTTAAACAAAATATAAATATACAACATAAGAAACATGACTTCACTTAAGACACAATTAAGCCACCCATTATTAAACAATTAAGACACCCATTATTAAGCCTTTAGTCCTTGGCTCGGAGGTTTTGAGAGACCTCCTAACATACTATGTCTAAACTTAGTCTAATTGAAAATAGTAAAACTTGTAAAGACAATATTATTAAAGATCATGCTTGCTTTTTATAATAAACAAACAACAACGACATAATCCCAAGTGTACGCATCACCACACATTCATTAAAATATAAATAATTCGAAGGCCTTCTCATGCCACTAATACTACTAGTATATTCTAGGACTAGAACGTACCTTTTTAAAGGACGCAAATAGCTTAAGAGTAACGAGCTAGCTAGAATCTCCCTTCTACGAACTTGGTACCTAGACATTGTATAATACTACGATAAGTTTCTTGACTTCAAAAATTAACATTTAAAGCACTAAAAATCAGGTTTATATAACTACCTATTAATCTGATTTATAGACTCTTAATGTTTCAAATACATAAGCAGTAAACTACTATTGTTTATATCACACTCTCGTCATAAGCTCACATAAATTAGTCATCGATTGTAATCTGATTCATTATTCAAACTAACCAAATCACAAACTTGGATTTTACATATAGACAACAAGCTAATATAATATGCCAACATTAGTGTAATTGAAATTAGGCTATAGGGATAGTTATATAATTAAAATATGATTTAAACATGAATTTGACCAGTTACGTACTTGAAATTAGGCTATAGGGATAGTTATATATATATGTGTTTTTTTTCTTCTTTGTTCTTGTTTGCGTGTAAACAACACCAACAACATGACAATAAAAAGCCAAGCAACTGAATTAACGTAACAATAATTCAATGCCCAACATTGACAAAACACAATAATCAACACGCCACAACAGCAGCAGCGCTGCGCGATTGTTGTTGCTGGTTGTTGCATGTGGGTGCCGCGGAAGGGAATAGGGAGGAGATGAGAAGGAGATAAAACAAGCGTGATGGATGGAGGACGACCACAAAGTGCGGGAACAAGACGGAGCAAGAACGGCGCACGAACGACCCAAGAAAATAACAACAGTATGGAGGACGAGGAGGAAGAAAAGGAATAAGGGTTTTGATTTGTTATTTTTTTGTAATTTATGATTATCTCCTCAATTTAAATAACTTATTAACTTAAAATTCTTTTCCAAACTGTATTTGGTTTTCCTCTTAAAACTTTGTAAACTGCTCGTTTTCTTGTTTTCTTTGGAATAAAACACTTCGTTTCACTTTGAGACTAAAATATTTTTATAATATTTATACCTTTGCTTAAAACGTAACATTGTTTCTAGGTATTTAAAACATAAACTCAATATATAAATATTTAAAACATAAAACTCCGTACATGTCGTTGAGATATAAAATAAAACGATCCAAAAATACAGGGTATCACAGGCTTCCCTCCTTAAAAGAAGTTTCGACCTCGAAACTTGGGGTCTCTAGCTTTTGGGAAAACTTTAGGATTCACTCTTGATATAAAGAATGGATACAATCATAGTCATTGAACATATAAAGCACACAACTACCCTTAGAATCAACTAAAACTACCAAAGGGATTGGTAAAATGCAGACGTCTTCTACCCCCCTTAAAAGGAGTGACGTTCCGGAACTCATCGTACCTCGGTAAACAAGTATGGTTATTTCTTCCTCATGTCCTCTTCGGCTTCCCAGGTGGCCTCTTCAGTTACTTGGTTCGACCATAGGACCTTGACGATACTAACATCCTTATTTCTTGTACTCCGAACTTTTCTGTCCAATATCTTGATTGGTTTTTCCTCATAAGACAGTGACTCATCTAGCTCGATTCACTCTGGTTCCAATATGTGTGAAGCATCTGGGATGTATCTCTTGAGTTGTGACACATGGAAAACATTGTGCACGCGTTCTAGCTCATTTGGTAAAGCTAGTTTATAGGCCACCTGACCAATTTTCTTTAAGATTTCATATGGGCCTATAAATTTTGGGCTTAACTTTCCCTTCTTACCGAACCTCATTACGACTTTCATGGATGAGACTCGTAAAAGAACCTTTTCACCAACTTCATACTGTTCTTCCCTTTTTTTCAAGTCAGCATACGATTTTTGACGATCCTGGGCCGCGCGAATCCTCTCTTGAATGATCATTACTTGATTTATAGTTTCCTCGATTAGTTCGGGCCCTAAGATAATCATCTCGCTAATATCGCTCCAACAGACAGGACTTCTACACTTTCTTCCATAAAGTGCCTCGAAAGGGGCCATTCCAATACTAGCATGATGGTTGTTGTTGTACGAAAATTCTATGAGGTCAAGGTGATCTTCCCACGATCCCTGAAAATCTAGTACACAGGCCCTAAGCATTGCCTCTAGTGTTTGAATCGTCCTTTCGGTCTGACCATCAGTTGGAGGGTGAAAAGCTGTACTTTTCAGAAGTTTGGTACCATAAGCCTTTTGAAACGCTTCCCAGAAGTTAGACAAGAACCTCGAATCCCTATCTGAAACTATGTCCGATGGAACACCTTAGAGTCGTACCATATTCTTGATGTAGACCTTTGCTAGCTTCTCAACTTTCCAGGTTTCCTTTATAGGGATAAACACCGCAGACTTAGTTAATCGATCGATCGATCACTACCCTAATTGTGTCTAAGCCTGTTCGGGTTTTGGGTAAGGCAGTAACGAAGTCCATTGCTATGGAATCCCACTTCCATATTGGGACATCTAAAGGTTGAATCTTTCCTTGGGGCCTTTTGTTCTCATGCTTGACCTTCTGGCATGTCAGACAACGGGACACAAATTCTGCTACCTTCTTTTTCATTCCGGGCCACCAAAACATGTTCTTTAGATCCTTGTAAAGCTTATCCCCTCCAGTATGTACTGAGTACGGTGTACTATGTGCTTCTTCCATGATTATCTTTTTGATTTCTTCACATTTATGGGGCACACACCATCTACCCTTATATCGAATGCTACCATCATCATGGATTACAAACCCCTCGACCTTGTCGTCACTCAATCTCTTCTTCACTTTTTCTAACTCAAGATCCCAGGTTGATTAACTAGAATTTCTTGAAATAACGTAGGTTGGATTGTTAGAGCACATAATCTAGCTTCTAATCCCCCTGGACGAATAATTTCAATACTCAGTTTCTCGAACTCCTCACAAAGTTCATCAGGAACTACCAAGGCTTTCAACTGTGACTTGTTTTGCTGCTAAGGGCGTTAGCTACTACATTGGCTTTCCCTTCATGGTATTAAATGTCTAAGTCATAGTCTTTGATCAATTCTAACCACCTTCTTTGCCTCATATTGAGGTCATTTTGGGTGAAGATATATTTCAGACTCTTGTGATCAGTGAGAATTTTGCAAGTTACTCCGTACAAGTAATGTCTCCAAATCTTTAAGGCAAATACTATGGCAGCAAGTTCTAAGTCGTGAGTGGGATAATTGGCTTCATATGGTTTTAGCTGTCTAGAGGCATAGGCTATCACTTTTCTGTTCTGCATTAGTACACAACCTAATCCATCTTTGACGCATCGCTGTAAACCTCAAAGCCCTTTGTACCATCAGGTAGAGTCAATACTGGTGTTGTAATCAATCTCTCTTTCAATGTTCGGAACGCATGCTCGCAGTCTTTGGTCCACACGAACTTTGTCTCCTTTTTCATGAGATTGGTCATGGGTCTAGCTACTTTCGAAAAGTCCTTCACGAATCTTCTATAATACCCGGCTAAACCCAAGAAACTTCTTACTTCAGTGACATTCTTTGGCGCAACCCATTCACTCACAGCCTTTATCTTTGCGGGATCTACGGACACTCCCTCCATAGAAATGAAATAACCTAAAAATGAGACTTCTTCAAGCCAAAACTCACACTTGGAAAATTTTGCATACAATTGGCTATCCCTAAGTGTTTGAAGGATGGTTCTAAGGTGTCCCTCGTGCTCGTCACAATCTCTAAAATAAATGAGAATGCCGTCAATGAATACAACCACAAACTTGTCTAGGTACGGCCTGAAGATACGGTTCATTAGGTCCATAAATACGCTGGGGCGTTAGTCAATCCAAAAGGCATCACTGTAAACTCGTAGTGACCATAACGAGTCCTAAAGGCTGTTTTAGGGATGTCTTGATCAACTATTCTGACTTGGTGGTAACCCGAACAAAGTTCTATCTTGGAGAAAATTTCGGCTCCCTTGAGCTGATCGAACAAGTCGTCAATCCTGGGTAAAGGGTACTTATTCTTCACAGTGACATTATTAAGTTCACGGTAATCAATGCATAGCCTAAGGGTCCCATCTTTCTTTTTCACAAACAATACTGCAGGTGCACCCCATGGGGAGGTGCTAGGCCTAATATACCCCTTATCCAACATATCCTCTAGTTGACCTTTCAACTCATTCATTTCAGCAGGTGCCATCCTATAAGGTGCTTTAGAAATCGGTCATGTGCCTGGAACTAGATCTATGGTAAACTTAAAATCTCTCACAGGTGGCATATCTGGAACTTCATCAGGGAAAACATCTATAAACTCATTCACTATTGGGATATCTTCTAGTAAAACTACCTCTTCCTCCATTCGTCTCACACAACAAAAATATAGAGGCGAACCTTTCTGGACATAATTCTTTAGTCTCAAGGCACTAATGATTCTCACCCCAGGTTTATTCTCAATCCTCTGGTATGAAACATCATTTCCTAATGGGCTTTTAAGTTCAACTTTTTGTGCTTGGCAATCTATCTTTGCCTGATATTTCCGTAACCAATCCATTCCCAAAATAACATCTAGACCACCCAACTGAAATTCAATAAGATTTGAAGGAAAAATAGCACCAGCAATACAAATTTCTACCCCATCATAACACTTTTCACAATTTACTATCTCCCCGGAAGGAACAGCTATAGGGACAGACACAGATTTCGGATTACCTACATCTAAGATTTCTAAAATAGAATTGGAAATGAAAGAATATGAAGCTCCTGAATCAAATAAAACTTTAACAGGTGTTGAGTTAATAGAAAATGTACCCGTCACCACATCATGTGACGCTCCAGCCTCTTGGTTATTCATCACATTGAGATTTCCCGGTGCATTTCCATTTTCGTTTCCGTTACCATTAGGCTTGGCTCCATTTCCATGCCCGTTAGTCTTGAATCCTTGGCCTTGCTGAGAATTATAACCTTTGTTCCCATTACTGTTCTTGTACTGCTGATTTCTGTTTCCACTATTGTACTGGTGGTTACCATTTCCCCCATTGGTTGGACGAGTTTGGTTGTTTCCATTACCATTGGTGTTCTTAACATTAGAATAACATTCATAGCTCCAATGACCTTTCTTTCCACACTTGTTGCACTCCACTAATTCCCCATTACAGTCTTTCCTTGGGTGATTATTAGGGCGGTTTTTGCAGTAGTGGTACCGTTGAGCTTGACCACCATTCCCATTCTTTTTCCCTTCAAAGCAATTCCCATTCGGCTGATTGCCATTGCTGTGATAACCACCATTGAAATTCTTCGCGAACTTGGGCTTCTTGTCAAAACGCTGATGGTTTTGAACAGGGTTGTCTTTCCTCTTATCCCCAGCAGAGCTTGCCTCTTTCCTTAGTTTTATCCCCTCCAGATAGGCAGATTTTCCATAGAAGAAATCCATGCAAGTGAAGTTTTCTCCCGACAATTTTTCTTGCAGTTGATATGATAGTCCCTATTCGAACTTTTGAGCTTTAATTTCCTCAGTAGGGACAATTTCAGGTGCGAACCTCATAAGATCAATAAATTTCTGGTGGTACTCATGGACCGTCATGTTTGTCCCTTCCATCTTCAAAGAGATGAACTCCAGGTTTTTCTGTTTCTTGACATGGGGAGGTAGAAACTTTGCATGTATTGCGACCTTGAACTATTCCCACCCAAAGTTTGCTTGTTGCTGCGGGGTCGCTTTAGCACGATTCCACATTTCCACCACATGTCGGCTTCTTCGCGAATGTAGAATACCGCACTAGGTACTTTCTGTTAGGTTATGATACATATGAAAAAACATAAATCATGCGGAAAACCTTAATGCCAGGAAACATATTATTTACACATAATCATTTAGCATAATTCAGATGCATACACTTTGTAGCGTGCCCTCCCTAGCTGCGCCCGAACCGAACAAGAACAAGTCTTTAGGATTCCAAGTGGCGTCCCTCCATAGATAGTCCACAGCACGTCCGGATCTGCCTTTTGCTTGACCAACTAGAATCGCCCTTAAGGTTCCTAGGATTTTCGGCTAAAATGGTTGCAAGTGTTTGGCTGATTTTTGCTTCAAAATCTTACCTTTGAATACTTCAATGTTATGTATAAATTTGTGACCCTAGGCCCCTATTTATAGAGTTATGGAAAAGGACTTATAATCCTATTAGAATACTAATTTAGTTTAATTAGAACCCTGCTAGGACTCTATTAAATAAACTTTATCTATTAGGATTAGGATTTAATCATATGACAAATTCTAATAGCTTTAGGATTCGTATTGCACACAACCGTACACGAGCATGAGCACGAGCATAGCCCGCGCAAGCCTCGCGGCCCACGCGAGCTGCACTTGCTCGCAGCCCATTATCGCAGCCCACGACTGCTCCGCGCACGCCACAAGCCTTGGCTGGGCCTGGCCTTGCGCTGGGCCTGGTCGAGGCTTGGCTTGTGGTTTGTTGCGCTTGGCTTGCTGGGCGACGGTCTGGCTTCGTGCTGGGCCTTCATCTAGCGAGCCTCGTCCGATGCTAATTCGTATGATACGCTTCCGATTAAATTCCCGATTCCGGAATTCATTTCCGATACGAACAATATTTAATATTTCCGATTCCAGAATTATTTTGTGTTTCGAACAAAAATTTAATATTTCTGTTTCCGGAATTTTTTTCCGATTTCGATAATATTTCCGATTCTGACAATATTTCCGTTTCCGGTAATATTTCCGATTCCGGTAATATTTCCATTTCCGATAATATTTTCCGATAAGTACCATGTTTCCGTTTCCGGCAACATCTACGACTTGGATAATATTTATATTTCCGATACGATCCATATTTCCGTTTCCGGCAATATCATCGTTTCAAGAGTATTCATTTCTTGCTTTTGACGATCTCAGCTCCCACTGAAACCAAGATCCGTCGATTCCGAATATCCATATATGGAGTATTTAATGCCATTAAATACTTGATCCGTTTACGTACTATTTGTGTGACCCTACGGGTTCAGTCAAGAGTAAGCTATGGATTAATATCATTAATTCCACTTGAACTGAAGCGGCCTCTAGCTAGGCATTCAGCTCACTTGATCTCACTGAATTATTAACTTGTTAATTAATAGTGAACCGCATTTATTAGACTTAACATTAAATGCATACTTGGACCAAGGGTATTATTTCCTTCAG